>NW_026647219.1:0-60129 GCF_950295315.1 Erinaceus europaeus
AAACTTCCATCCTGCAGGTGGGTCCAGGGACTTGAACCCAGTCTTTGTACATTGTACAGTGCCCAATCAGGTGAACCACTGTCCACACCACTGCCAGCCCCTTTGTATTGATCTTTTAAACTTGTATGTGTGAATCTAATCTGAAGTTCAAGGGGACTAGAAATTAGTTAAGGCTTTCTAATCACTTGCTGATAAAAGGAAACAACACTTAGGAACCAATTTCATTTTTAATAGACCAGAAAACACAGTGCCCAGGAAATTCTTCTCTGGAGGATTGGTGGACACCAGTGGAAGGGAACTTATTTCTCTTTAAGTTTTCATTCAAATTAGAACTTCCTTCAAAATCAGATTCTCCCAGTCTTTAAACAAGGTTTATTATACAAATGAGCAATGTTGCGAATGTTGGATAAGCCCAGTCTCATGGTTTCCCTTTGCCCACTCTTTCTTTCTTTCTCTCCTTCTTTCTTTCTTCCTTCCTTCCTTTCTTTCTTTCTTTCTTTCTTTCTTTCTTTCTTTCTTTCTTTCTTCTTTTTTGAAGCTTTTCAAAATTTATTTTGTGAAGATAGAAAGAAATTGAGAGAGGTGGAGACATAAGGATGGAGAGGAAAAAGTGAGACACCTGCAATGCTGCTTCACCACTAGACATTCCCTCCTGCCTCTCAAGGTGGGACTTGGGGGCTTGAACCCTGGCCTCTGAGCATGGTAATACATGGATAGACTAACTGAACCAAAAAAAAAATTGTGTTTATAAAGGAGACCACATCAACTTAATCTGAGGCCCATGTCTATTCACATTCAGAATAGGAGCCTGTGTAACATCTTTATTCCTGTGTGAACTTGCTTTCTCTGGTCATATCTAGGAATATTATAGGCTGCACTCATTTCAGGACCAGTCTTCCTTGAATGGAAGAGTAGGATGATCCAGCTTTCCTTCAGAGAGTGGTACAGTCCTTACCATTGCTAGTTTCTAGTGAGGATAAGGTCCTAGAGAGGTCCATAAAAGGGCTTAGGATGACATCCTCATAAAAGTGACCAGTGATGGCAAACATGATGATCCATTTCAAGTCTAGTCCCATAATATCTATAGAGGAATCAAAGAATTCCTTGACTAGAACTCCAGGTGATCAGGTGGCCTAATACTGGCCAAAATGGCAATCATTAAGTGAGCCAGACTCAAACAAAACTACCATAGTTGTGTGTCCCAGAAACATGCCTAAAATGGATTTCCTAGCCTTCTTCTAATCTAAAATCCCTAATCTCATCTGCTCTAATTCTACTTTTTGGTTCCTGTTCACTAACAATTTTGTCTTAACTTAGGTCATGCCACCTTCCAGTCCCCAATTTACAGATGCTACCATGACTCAATTCCGGCTTCTCTGGGCAGATGACCTCACCAATGTGTCCTGGACTCTTCCATCTCCAGAGCTCTGGTCCACTAGGGAAAGATAGAGACAGGCTGGGGGTATGGATTAACTTGTCAACACCCATGATCATCAGAGAAGAAGCTACATAAGCCAGAACTCCTATCTTCTGCTCCTCATAAATAACCTTGATGCATATTCCCAGTGGGGGATAAGTGATTGGATGAAGATAAGAGGCCTCTGAACTCCTGCTTCATTGGCACCGAGAGAAAGAGAAGGAAAAGGAGAGGGAGATATGGAAGTATTTATGTTGTTATTAATGGCATAGAGGAGAAGAGAGAATTTAATCAGAAAAAAAGGGGACAATTATGTATAAATATGGACAGATAGTTCTAGAAATGATGGCTGGCCAGTGTCTACAACCTTAGGGGAACTGTGGTGGATTGCAGTGTGGAGACTGAAGATTCAGAACTCTAGTGGTGGGAATAGTGTGGATTCAAACCCATGTCAACATGTAATTATATAATATAAAAATAAATTTAAAAAATTTAAAAAAAGATAATAGGGGTACAATTCCACACAATTCCCACTACCAGAGTTCCATATCTCATCTCCTCCATTAGAAGCTTTTATATTCTTCTTTTTTAAAAATTTCTTTATAGGGGAATTAATGTTTTACATTTGACAGTAAATACAATAGTATGTACATGCATAACATTTCCCAGTTTCCCATATAACAATACAACCCCCACAGGTCCTCTGTCATCTTTTTTAGACCTGTATTCTCCCCCACCCACCCAGCCCAGAGTCTTTTAATTTGGTGTAATATGCCAATTCCAGTTCAGGTTCTACTTGTGTTTTCTCTTCTGATCTTGTTTTTCAACTTCTGCCTGAGACTGAGATCATCCCATATTCATTCTTCTGTTTCTGACTTATCTCACTTAACATGATTTTTTCAACCTCCATCCAAGATCAGCAGAAAATGGTAAAGTCACCATTTTTAATAGCTAAGTAGTATTCCATTGTGTATATATACCACAACTTGCTCAGCCACTCATCTGTTGATGGACACCTGGGTTGCTTCTAGGTTTTGGCTATTACAAATTGTGCTGCTAAGAACATATGTGTACACAGATCTTTTTGGATGGGTGTGCTGGGTTCCTTAGGATATATCCCCAGGAGAGGAATTGCAGGATCATAGGGTAGGTTCATTTCTAGACTTCTGAGAGTTCTTCAGACTGTTCTCCACAGAACTGGCATTCCAATCAGCAGTGCAGGAGGGTTCCTTTGACCCCACAACCTCTCCAGAATTTGCTGCTGTTACCTTTTCTGATGTATGACATTTTCACAAGAGTGAAGTAGTATCTAATTGTTGTCTTTATTTGCATTTCTCTGACAATCAATGACTTGGAGCATTTTTTCATGTGTTTCTCAGCCTTTTGGATCTCTTATGTGGTGAATATTCTGTTGATGTCCTCTCCCCATTTTTGGATGGGGTTATTTGTTTTCTTGTGGAGTTTGGCAAGTTCTTTATATACTTGGTTACTAGCCTCTTGTCTGATGTATGGCATGTAAATACTTTCTCCCATTCTGTGAGGGGTCTCTTGCTTTGGGTAGTGGTTTCTTTTGCTGTGCAGATGCTTTTTAATTTGATATAGTGCTATAGGTTTTTGCTTACCTTAGTCTTCTTTGTAATTGGATTCATTTCATTGAAGATGTCTTTAAAATTTATACAGAAAAGAGTTCTGCCAATATTTTCCTCTAAGTATCTGATAGTTTCTGGTCTAACATTCAAGTTCTTGATCCACTTGGAATTTACTTTTGTATTTGTTGAAATATAGTAGTTCAGTTTCATTCTTCTGCATGTTTCAACACATTTTTTCCAACACTATTTGTTGAAGGGACTCTGCTTTTCCTACTTAATAGTCTGGGCAACTTTGTCAAAGATTAGATGACCATAGTTGTGGGGGCTTACTTCTTGGCTCTCAACTCTTTTATTATTATTATTATTATTATTATTATTATTATTATTATTATTATTATTATTATTATTTTTGCCTCCAGGGTTATTGCTGGGGCTCAGTGCCTGCATCATGAATACACTTTTCCTGGAGGCCATTTTTTCCCTTTTGTTGCCCTTATTGTTGTAGCCTTGTTATGGTTATTATTGTTATTGCTGATGTCATTCATTGTTGGATAGGACAGAGAGAAATGGAGAGAGGAGGGGAAGACAGAGAGGGGAAGAGAAAGACAAACACCTGCAGACCTGCTCACCTCCTGTGAAGTGACTCCCCTGCAGGTAGGGAGCCGGGGGCTCGAACCAGGATTCTTATGCTGGTCCTTGTGCTTTGCATCACATGTGCTTAACCCACTGCGTTAACGCCCGACCCCCCTGGGCTCTCAGTTCTATTCAACTGGTCAGTATTTCTATTCCTGTTCCAGTACCAAGCTGTTTTGATGACAATTGCCCTATAACACAATTTGATATCTGGGAGTGTGATGCCTCCAGTTCTGTTCTCTGTTCTCAAGATTGTTTTGGCAATTCTAGGTCTTTTATGGTTCCAGAGAAACACTTGTAGCATTTGTTCTATTCTCCTAAAAAATGTGGTTGGGATCTTAATGAGGATAGCAATAAATTTGTATATGGCTCTGGGTAGTATATTCATTTTGATGATGCTAATTCTTCCAACCCATAAATGTGGAATTTCTTTCCACTTCTTTGTGTCTTTTTCAATTTCCTTGAGTAGTGACTCATAATTTTGAGTATACAAGTCTTTCACTTCTTTGGTTAGGTTTATTTCTAGATAAACATTTTTTAAATATTTGTTTATTTATTCCCTTTTGTTGCTCTTGTTGTTTTATTGTTGTAGTTATTATTGTTGTTGATGTCGTCATCGTTGTTAGGGCAGAGAGAAATGGAGAGATGAGGGGAAGACAGGGAGAGGGAGAGAAAGATAGACACCTGTAGACCTGCTTCACTGCCTGTGAAGCGACCCCCTGTAGGTGGGGAACCGGGGGCTCTAACCGGGATCCTTAGGCCAGTCCTTGTGCTTTGCACCATCTGCGCTTAACCCGCTGCATTACAGCCCGACTTCCCATTCCTAGATATTTTATTGTTTTTGTTGCTGTAGTAAAAGTAATTGATTTCTGGATTTCAACTTTGGAGGCTTTTGTATTCTCTATCCATCTCGGACTATGAATCAAGTATTATTATGGAGTGCAGAAAATGGAAGGTCTAGTTTCTGTAATTAACTTCTCAGCTGGACATGGGCATTGGCAGGTTGATCCATACTGCAAACCTGTTTCTATCTTTCCCTAGTGAGGCAGGCCTCTGGAGAAGTGGAGTTTCAGGACACATTGGTGAGGTCATCTGCCCAGGGAAGTCAGGTTGGTGTCATGGTAGCATCGGCTACTTGGTGACTGAAAAAGCAGTCCTTAATAATTCTTGGTTGAGATCAGTAGATGCCATATGGAATGGTATGGATTGAGAGAAGTGTGAACAAAAATGAACGTTTGCTGTAGGGAAATTGTGAGGATGTGGTATAGCCTGGCAGGGCTTGACCTGAGGGGTGTATCTGTCCTGTCTCTCTCTGCCAAGAGGTTGAGCGAGGGGGACACAGGGACCCCAAAGGATTGTCATGTCATATCAGACTCCCTGTCTCACAAAGCACCCTGCATTTTTCTGCCTCCAGGAGCCCAACGTTCCTTAAAACATTAAGCCAGCTCCCCCTGCTCCACCCTGCATTCCTTGATACTATGACTAGTCCTTTTATTATCTACATATCAATCCTCTGCTTTATCCTACAAATGACTAATGGTCTCCTTCCTAATTCCCTGCAGGGTATTATTAATCCTACCAGTTAACCCCCTAGTAACAGTTGCTAAGGAAGCCCCTACCATTCCCAGCCCCTTTCACCTTTCTCTGCTCCTTTCTTAACCATGTATGGTATTGTCAGTCCACTTCCATTTCTGACTTGTCTCTTCCCTTTTCCAGCCTGGAGAGGCAGGCAGGCAGACCAGAAGGCTGATGCCGGACATAACAGTTTTCGCCACGTGGCTTAACCAGGTGTGTTACTGCCCAACTGTGGGGGCACTAGAATGAATAAAGATTGGAATTGCCTTGCCACCACGAGCTTGATTTCTGGGTCATCTCTCCCTCTCACGTGCGCACATCTCTAGCTTGACACCTTGCTCCAGAAGTTCCAGGACTGGGAAAAATATGGGTTTAAGGCTTATTTATTTTTAATAATGAGAAAGAGGGGGATAAAATTGCTGCTCAGCTTTGGTATATAGTGTTGTATTGAATTGAACCTGGGTTCTCTGTTGTGGTCATTGGCATATACATCCTAATGCTGTCTCCCCAGAACAAATCATCAAGTTTTTAGGTTCATTAAGTTTTAGAAAACTTGAGAAGTTTTCCATATAACCTGTTATATTGAAATTCCATTACTAGATTTCTCACATAAATACTACAATATGAAAGAAATTATTTCAGTCACAAAATACCAATAAGAAGTTTCCAGGTTAAGTCCATTCATCTTTCCACTATCTGGCCTGAAATGATAAATTCTCTCTATTACTAGAAGCAAAATTGTCACTGTCATCTAAAAATAATACTTGGGCCATCAAAACCAACCCTGAGTGTTTCCTCACTCACTCTTTGTAACAACTCTCAAAAGTCTTTTCAGCTTCTTGGCCATCTTTGAGTTTGACCTTATAGCTGTGTTTGTAGTTCTGCTTATCATAGATCAAGATAAATAGAAGAAAAATAGAAGCTTGTGTCTACTAAGCAGTTCACAGTTAGAAATGCAGTAGATTTTTAATTTTATAAATTCTATTTTGAGACAGGGTTAGATCCAGTAAACTAGTAATTAGCTCTTGGTACCCATAACAATCATTAAGACATTTGTCAAATATAGATTTATTATATCATCCTTAGGTATCCAATGTGGTAGAACTGGGTAAGAAGCAAGAATCCATTTCAGTTATTTTATTTCATTTTTTAACAAGTCTAAATTCATTTTATTTCATTTTAGCTATTTTATTTTATTTTATTTGCCTCCACAGTTATGGTGCCTGCTCCTGGAGGCCATTTTTCCAATTTTGTTGCCCTTGTTGTAACTGTTGTTGTTGTTATTATTCCTGTCATTATTGTTGGATAGGACAGAGAGAAGAAGGGAAGAAAGAGGAGGGAGAGAAAGATAGACACCTGAAAACCTGCTTCACCGCTTATGAAGCGATCCTCCTGCAGGTGGGGACCCAGGGGCTCAAACCAGGATCCTTATGCAGGTCCTTGTGCTTCGTGTCATGTGTGCTTTACCTGCTCGCTACCACCTGCCCTCCATTACAGTTAATTTTTGTTTCTATTATTTTATTTTATTTTTTATGAAAAAGGAAACACTGTCAAAACCATAGAATAAGAGGGGTACAACTCCACAGAATTCCTACTACCAGAACTCCATATCCCATCCCCTCCCTTGATAGTTTTCCTACTCTTTAACCTTCTGGGAATATGGACTTAATGCCATTGTGGAATGCAGAAGGTAGAAGGTATGGCTTCTGTAATTGCTTCCCCACTGAACATGGGCATTGGCAGGTTGATCCATACTCCCAGACTGCCTCTCTCTTTTCCTAGTTGGGCAGGGCTTTGGGAAATCGGAGCTCCAGGACACATTGGTGGGGTTGTCTGTCCAGGGAAGTCTGGTTGGCATCATGCTAGTATCTGGAACCTGGTGGCTGAAAAGAGAGTTAACATGCAAAGCCAAACAAGTTGTTGACTAATCATGAATCTAAAGGCTGTAGTAGTGCAGATGAAGAGTTGGGAAGGATCTTTGTTTTGTACATATTTAGTAGGCATATTTTAGTTATATTCCAAATGGTCTGTGGCTATACTAGTTTTTTTTTTTTTTTTTTTTTTGCCTGAGTCTGCAATCTGACATGCAGGTGGATCCAAGTTATTGTCTGGAGAAATGATATCATGGCTGGAAAAAGGAACAGAAAGCTGAATCAGGGAAGAAAGTAGCTCCCAAATATGGGAAAGAGGTACATATATTGTTGACTGTGAACCCCATTGGATTGATGTGATGTGGGGCCCATATTCAGCTCAGGAGACTATGTGACTTATTCATCCCTGTACATCTGAGCTCACATTCTGTGGTCATGAGTAGGGACATTCCAAGCTGCCCCAATATCAGGAGCCATCCTCAGGTGTAGCATAGAGTATGTTGTCCACCCTCCCTTTTAGGATGGATCATTCTCTACAATTGTTGATGCAAGTTGAGGGCAAGGTCCTATGGGGGCCTACAAAGGGGTTGTTCCATATATAGTTGACCGGTAACAAAAAAGAGAGGAATTTATTCGAGGTCTAGGCCCATAATGTCAGTTTGAGAATCTCAGTACTTCCCAACCCCTATTTCAGTTTGGTAAGATGGAGACAGAGAAGGCAGAGGGAGAGAAAGGGAGAGAGGGAGAGATAGAGAGAGAGGGAGAGATAGAGACAGAGAGAGAGAGAGAGGACCACAGTACTAAAGTTTGCTTCAATGTAGCAGAGGCCAGTCTTGAACCTGGGTTACACACATAGCAAAACAGCACACTACACACTATTTGAGTAAGCTATTTTTCCAGTCCCTGTTTTAATTCTTTACAAGTTCCCTAAATAATTCTGGTACATTCAAATTGCAGAAGGCTGGTGGGGGGGAGGTATGAATGCAAAGCATTTTCTCCCAGTTAATCATTCCTTTATATCTCATTCAAATTTTTTAAATTAAATTAATGCTATAGGAGAAGAGTGTTGTTGACTTTTGTGACCCCTAGTAAGATCAAAATATACAGTTGAGTAGAACTCTTTTAAGTGCCCATGACATCCCATTTTCTATCCTTTCAATGACTTTGAACCAACAGGAAGATTTTTGAAGAATTCCAACAGGCAGTAGACCATACTTAAAGAATCCCTTTTCTCAGCTGTCTCAAAATGATGGCAGAGTGCCCAGAGAGGCTGATATTTAACAACCATGGAAATAGCATTACTCAGAATCTTCCAAGTAAAAACAACTGGGAGGCCAAATCCCACTTTGGTATTTGGCAGTGGATAAAAGTTTCACATCCATGTTGGAGAGCCACATTCAAAGTCAGAGACCCTTTCCTATTCATGTACATTTCCTTTACCTAAAAATAACAGCAAGAGAATGTGCAGCTGATGTTGATCCCTGATGGCATTTAATTTGTTTACACTCTGTCCTTAGTTGTGCCCATTATCATGTCTGCAGTTTGGGGATGGATTTAGAAGAGCCACATAGGCGACAATCTAATTATAGAGAGGTATGATAGCAAAAATCTCTGCCAGTAAATACTGAAATATCTTAAAGTGAACAAAAGCTACTCAAACTCAAAAGGAGCAAGTTTTGTAAGCTTTTGCATATAGAGTTATGGAATAGTACAACCTCAGGTGATTTCTGTGTTTTCATTTTATATTCACTGGAAAAGCCTTTTGTTTGGTTCTTTAATGCTAACACATTGTTGCTGAAGTTTGTTGCCAACATGACAATCTACCTCTCTAGATGGCCATTTTTTCTTCTCTTTTTGGAGAGACAGAGAAATTGAGAAGAAAGGAGGAGATAGAGAAGGAGAGGAAGACTCCTTTCTCCACTTCTCTCTGTTCTATCCAACAACAACAACATCAATAACAACAATAATAATAGCCACAATAATGATAAAAACAAGGGCAACAAAAAAGGAAAAAAAATAAATAAGAAAAAATTTTTTTAATCTAATATAAATTTTAGAAGTAAAAAATATAACTCAATTAAACATTGGCAAATGAACTCAAAAGGGAGTCTTTTGTAATATGAAATACTGCACATTACAGAGCAGAGAAAATCCCAAGCCCTAAGTATGAATGTTCTAAGATCATAAAAGAGTCAACACACTAAGAAGTCATGCCAATCTTAAATGTTTATGGACTTGATAGCAGGCAGGGCTGCAAAATAAGTGAAGCAACACAGATAACAATGAAAGAAACAGCCGGCACATCTACCGTTAGTATATCAACACTTTTTTCTCAACAACCAATAAACCATACAGAAACTCAGCAAGGATTTAGAAGACTTCAGTAACACCACCACCTGACAGGATCTGTTAACATGCCCCCCTACAAAGAACAGATTATACATGTTTTTCAAGGGTCATGGAATATACACCAAGAAGTATCGTATCCTGGTCCACAAATGGAAAAGAACTGAAATTGTGCAGAATGCATCCTTCGACTACAATGAAATAAGCCTCAGAATTGGTAACAGAAAGATGCTCAAGTATATAGAAAAATACGCAAACACATGAAAACTAAGCAGCACTCTTCAAAGTAATCCATGAGTCTACTAGGAAAACTCAGTGAAGTGTTTATGATCTGTAGGGGGAGGGGGAAAATAATACTGATTTCTTATGTAAATCTCTGCAACCTATAATTATTTTTAAAAAGTAATCTAGAATGGGATGTATAACATATGTAAAAATACAGGCAAAGAATAATATAAACGATGAGATAAGAGGGCACAGAGCACTAATACAAGAAAATGATACACAGAAAACATCAACGGGTCACAATGTAATTGTGCTGAATAAGAGAAATCAATCAAGCAAAAGGAGTACAGCAGCTAGTTAGCTGAATAAGTTGGTAAAGCACATGTTTCCATGTGTGAGGCTCCAGGTTCAATCCCTGACACTACATATGACTAAACTAATCTTCTGCTCTCTCTCTCTTTCTCTCCTTTCTCTCCCCTTCTTGAAGTAAAAAGTAAATCTTAAAGATTTTTCATAGCAGTACATATTACATCTTCATAAAATTTTAGCAAATTAAGAACTAACCTGCAGAGACAAAAAACAGATTAATGATTAGAAGTGATTAGGAAGGAAGAGAAGACATTATAAAAGCATACAAAGACATGTATCAAAATAATATATATGTTGATGATTAATTATGATAGTACTGTTACACATGTCAAGCTTTATAAATTTTTATATTTCAAATATATGGAGTTTGTGTTATGTCAATAATATTGCAATAAAACTTTTCAAGGGCTAGGTGCATCTGGTAAATTGCATATATTTCCCTGCACAAGGACCTAGTTTAAAGACCCTAGTTGGGAGTCGGGCTGTAGCGCAGCGGGTTAAGCGCAGGTGGCACAAAGCACAAGGTCTGGCATAAGGATCCCGGTCCAAACCCCGGCTCCCCACCTGCAGGGGAGTCGCTTCACAGGCGGTGAAGCAGGTCTGCAGGTGTCTATCTTTCTCTCCTCCTCTCTGTCTTCCCCTCCTCTCTCCATTTCTCTCTGTCCTATCCAACAACGACAACAACAATAATAACTACAACAATAAAACAACAAGGGCAACAAAAGGGAATAAATAAATAAAATAAATATTTAAAAATAAAAAAGACCCTAGTCTTCACCTGAAGAAAGAAAGCTTCACTAGAGGTGGAAGAGTGTTGTAGGTGTCTCTCTTTATCTCTCCTTCTCTAGCTCCTCCTTTCTTCTCAATTTCTCTGTCTCTAACCAAAAAGAGAAGAAAAAAATGGTCAAAACATAGGCTCCCCGTGGACTCATTACTGGTGTGGATGTGGGGGAACTGCAGTTTTTTGGTTGAAGGAAAGAGGTTGTAATAGATTTTGTGTCTTGCTATGCTGCTCCTTTCATGGTCCTTTGGCTAAAAAGAAGAAAATTCTGTTGAAAACTTTTTGTTGTTTGCAATTCATATTTTTTAACTTAAACATCTTTTCAGCTCCAACTCTAGAATAAATGAGGCAAAAAAAATTCGGGGTGCTCACCTGCATATTGTTTCTTGGGTCAGGAGTTCCCAAGCAGGTTCACCTTTCCGAATCATCTAATCTTTTCTTTATGTAGAATGTCATGTACTTTTTCGTATGTATTTTCTGGAATGGGGAAAAATCTAAATCAATTTCCATTGACTTTTTTTTAAATTCATTTTATGTCCCTGTTTCCTTGTACACTGAATCATTTTATTTTAATAGAAGTCAAACCTCGTGTGTGTGTGTGTGTGTGTGTGTGTGTGTGTGTGTGTGTGTGTGTGTGTGTGTGTGTGTGTGTGTGTTGGTTGCTAGATATTTTGTATTCATGTAGATATTCTTGAATTTTGTTCTGGGACTCACAAATGTTACTTGGAAATAACTTTAGCCTCTAGGGTCTTGCTTTGTAAGATATTTTAGGCAGGACAAAAGCATGCTTAATATCAGGTTATTTGGTCCCAACTACTGAAGAAAGACCCTTTGTGTTTGCAACCAAAGGCTCCATAATTCTTGACTTCTTTTCCACTTTGACTCATGGGAACAGGCTCCACTCTTTCTTGTATGTAATTATTCTATCCTATTCTTTTGGGTGTTCTTTTCCCCAGCCTTGGGGGTTTTCTTTCTACACAGAAATGGATAATAACAGTTGAAGACCATAAGAGACACTCCGCTGATAGGCAACTTCCATCTCTGCTATCCTGACTTGCAGACTCTAGTCACTTTGAACGCTTTGCCTCCCAATTTTATGTCACAATTCATGAATCCTGCTATACACTTCCTGAGGTTCTTTTTCCTGCACCAGAGGTCAGAAGCTCCCCCAGGGCAATGATCAACATCGGTCATGAAGTTCATCCTATCTCTGTGGGATCACTGTTTTGCATTAACTAATGTACTGGTGTAAACTGCTATTTTGGACTATATTAAGTGGGAGGGTTTCTGTTACTTTTTTTGGGGGTGGAAAGCTTAGTATCTTTTTTTTTTTTTGACATCTGCACAATGTGTGACTGAAACAAATCATCTCTCAGCCTGCTTCTATCTCTAGTATCTGTATTCTTATAGTTTGAAGTTCAGGTCTGTTGAGTGGATAGGGTCACTGATTTATCTGTCCATATGTGAAATACTTAGTCATAAGACAGATATTTACAAACCAACACTTAAATAGACTTGCTGAGTAAAAATAACTGTCGCGTTCCACAGTCCTTTGTCTTTGTGCCAATTTTATAATTTCCTATTTTAGAAAGGTGTATATACTAAATACAACTTCATGCCCCAAATTGAGTCTGAGACTGCACTCTGTCATCAAATGCACCAATAGTTCTGCTGCAAAAACATAAATATTATCACTCAATTAGATAAATAAGAAACACACATAGACTAATTTTAGGTCAGGACAAGTTTTGTTGCCATATAAATTTGTCACTTTCTTAAAGTGTATTAATGTTTACTTAATCCATATAAACAACCTGTGAAATAGACAGTACTCTTATAAGCCTTTACAAATGAGGAAATGGAGCCTAAATGAGAAAGGTCATTCAGTCAGAAAAAGATTAAATCCAGGACTGAAATCCAGATGGCCTGGTCATAGAATTTGGATCTTATTGAATACTACTGTCCCTTTTTAAGAAGCTTTAGCCAGGGCAATCCAGGAAGTCAAGCATGACTCCAATACATTTGATGACAAAATGTTTGGGAACACTATTAATCTTCTTAAGAAGGAACTCTGAGCTGCCATAATCTAAGGATATGAGTGGTTTTGCTTCTTTCTGCTTTTTACCAGAGAACTTCTCCTCTCTGACTTAATGTGGTACTAGGAATAGAATCTGGGAGTTTGGATCCTCTTTTATATAACAACTATTCTCTCTCTCTTTCTCTCTCTCTCTCCCTCCCTCCCTTCCCCTCACCCTCACCCTTTTCCTCCCCTTCCCCCTTTCCCTCCTCCCCTCCATAGGGTATATATGTCCTGCTGTCATACCCTGGGGTAAATTCTTGCCTGTGTTCTAGAATTTACTTCAGGCCTGTATCAGGGTCCCCAGGGGCCTGTTATGATCTCATCCTGAGTCCAATATCATCTGAGTTCTCTGTCTTTTTTGTTTGTTTGTTTTTTCTCCAAGGTTATCCCTGGGGCTTGGTGTCATAACTATAACTTGTACTGGTGGTCATTTTCCCCATTTTATTGAGTAGGACATAGAGAAAGGACAAATAAAAATTGAGAGAGGAGGGGGAGGTATTGAGGGAGAAAGATAAACACCCACAAATCGACTTCATTGCTCATAAAGTGTTCCCCCCTGCAAGTGAAGAACTGGGAGATTGAACTGGGATCCTTGTGCAGGTCCTTGTGCTTCATATTATGTGGTCTTAACCAAGTGTATCACTACTTGGCCCCTGAGTTCTTTGTTGTTGTTGTTGTTGTTGCCTCCAGGGTTATTGCTGGAGCTCAGTGCCTGCACCATGAATCCACTGCTGCTGGAGGCCATTTTTCCCTCTTTTGTTGCCCTTGTTGCTGTAGCCTTGTTGTAGTTATTATTGTTGTTGCTGCTGTCCTTGGATAGGACAAAGAGAAATAGAGAGAGGAGGGGAAGACAGAGAGGGGAAAGATAGACACCTGCAGACCTGCTTCACCACTTATGAAGCAACTCCCCTGCAGGTGGGGAGCTGGCCCAACCAGGATCCTTAACACTGGTCCTGTGCTTTTCACCACGTGCACTTAACCCGCTGCACTACCGGTGGCTGCCTTGACCCCTGAGTTCTATGTTTACTATGCCAGATCACCTAATAGTAGTCTCACAAGGAAATTAAGTATTTTAGAATAGATTTTCACTATACTTATTTTTGAAATTTGAGTTCTGATTGTCTTTGCTGTAGAGGTTATTTATTATTAACTGATAAACAAAGGCATTCCAGGTTCCTCTTTAAATTCCTCAAATCCACTTTTGGTTGTCTACATCTATGATGCCCTCCAGAGAATTTATCACTAAGAGGGTTCTTAATTAGGGTGGAAAGTGAGTCTCTATCCCAAGCCACAAATTCTGCATTTGCTTATCCAAATGAACTCCATCAGGATCATATTTGCCAAGAGGAAGTGACACCTCATAGTGTTTGCACATGTGCTCCATGGGTGACATGGTCCTGCCACAAGGCTTCCTCTATTGCCAACTAAATTGTGTCTCTTCCTCCTCCTTCAAAGTTCTTATCCTGTAGTTCCAGCTCACAATGTGGCCTCATTACTGATTAAGCATAGTCATAAGGATGGAGCCCTGGTGAGACCGAACTGGAGTCCTTGTGTGGTAAAGTCAGACCAGAGCAATTGCTCTTGTTGTGCATAGAGGAAACACCATGTGGAAACAAGAGAATGTAGGATGTGTCTTCCCCAGATACCTAATTTGCTGGAACCTTTATAATGAACTTTTAGCATCGTATACCCTGTGAGCAATCTATATCTGTTTTTCAAATCACCCAGTTGGCAGCGTTTTGTCGCCCAAGAAGGCCAGGGCATCCCATGATCACATGAAGGCATTCTAGAAAGATCCTGAGGAACTCCCTCAAATATATGTAGACTGGGTCTTAAATTTACCCAGACTTTTCCTTATTAATCCACTGTACTACTTACACTCAATTTTGTACCTACAGTTTGCATTCAGGTTTCTTAGAATGCTAGATAAACATCAGACCAATTCTTACATGTCATATTCCTAGAGGTCTCTCTGCTTCACAAAGCTCCAGCATTATGCGTAATCCACATGTAATACTGCACATTATTAGTTACTGAAGAGAGAAATAGAGAAAATGTGGACATAGTTAAAATCAATTTACCTTTGGAAAGCTGTTTGGATTTGCATTTGCATTTAATATGGTGGGGAAAAGGGATTCATATTCATCTTTTGACATTTTTAATAAGCTAACAGGGCACATTGTCCCTTTGGCTTTATTTCTGCTAAGAAAACTTTCATTTGGACATGCCTTTTATTTCTACTGCTTTCCTAGACTTTTATATTTACAACTGTCCTTTATTTAACTCTGTTCTTCTGTATATATAATTTGCCTCCAGGGTTATTGTTGGGGTTTGGTGCCTGCACTATGAGTCCACTGTTCCTGGAGGCCTTTTTTTTTTTTTTCCATTTTGTTGACCTTATTGTTTTTATTGTTGCCATTGATGTTGTTGTTGTTGGATAGGACAGAGAGAGATCGAGAGAGGAGAGACAGAGAGGGTGAGAGAAAGATTAACACCTGAAGACCTGCTTCACTGCTTGTGAACTGACACCCCCCACCCCCCTGCAAGTGGGGAGCCAGGGGCTTGAACCAGGTGCCATAGGCAAGTCCTGTTGTGCTACTGCCCGACCCCCAATATTTGCTTGTTTTTATGAGCGAGAGAGAGAGGGAGAGAGAGAGAGAGACCCTGGCCAGAGCTCAGATCTTTTATAAGACTATGCCTTGGCTTGAATCTGGGACCTCAAGCATGAAAGTCCTGTGTGCTCATACTGAGCAATATCCCATCTCAAACAAAACCAAAAACATTTGTAAGCCCCTTACTTTAAGAAAAATTTCACCCTATGTTCTGTCCTTACATCCCCCCCCCCCAAAAAAAAGGCAACATATGATCCAAGTACTAGGATTTCACTCCATCTGTAGGTTTATATAGGGGGCTCCTGTATTTTTAGAAGTAGAATATTTCAGCAGACTGGTTGGTGAATCAGTCATTGATGCCATGTACAAGCCCCTGGTCCCCACTTGTGTGGGATGTGGGGGTGGGAGTGAGGGGTAGGGGGAGCTTCATGAGCAATGGAGAAGTGCTGCAGAAGGGTGTTTCTCCCTCTCTCTATTTCTTACCTTCTATAAACAAGAAAGGAAAAGTGGCTACCTGTAACAATGGAGCTATATATGCATCAAGTTCCAAGTTAATTCTGTTACAAAAAAAAAAAGTGTAACATTTCAAAGGGATTTAAAAGTTTTTATTTTTTTAAATATTTTTAATTTTTTATTATCTTTACTTTTTTGATAGTGAAAGCCAGAAATTGCTAGGAAGGAGACTATAGAGAGGACAAAAGACAGAGAGATACCTGCAGCACTGCTTTACCACTCATGAAGCTTTTCCCCTACAGGTTGGGACTGGGGGCTTGAATCTGGGTCCCTGCACATTCTAACATGTGCTGTCAACCAGGTGCCAGTTTCAAAGCTTGATTTTTTCCACCTAGGAAATGGATATGTAGCTCAGTGACAGAGTACATGCTTTGCACATGTGAAGCATTGGATTTGATCCCTGGTAGCGAATATTTTTCTTTTTTTACATATAAATTAATGATTATAGAGTTCTCAGACCTTAAAATCACCTACCAAATTCTACCAAATAAGAATGTTCTACATTTGAATAGTGGGGAAGCATGTGGAAAGTTAGATCTGTCAGAATGCCAGGATAGCCTAAGGGTGCTTCTTCCCAAACAAGTGCTCTCTGGGTTGGAGAGAACTCAATTGGAGCCAACCTAGGCTGCTGCTTGGGAGAGGGATCCAGAACTCGTGTCGGGTTACTGTTGCATGAGAGAGACTCTGGGACTCTTGGAGCCAGAAGGCAATCCAATGTGTGTTTAATCAGAAGAGAATCTTTATTTATACTCGCCAAGAAGGAAATAGTAGGTGGAAAACAGGATGTGACGTAGAGAAGGTGGAGTGAAAAGAGAGTGCACACTAGTGGTGGAAAACAGGGTGTGATTAGGAGAGGGGGTGTGAACCAGTGGGATTCAACCAGTGCCCTGAAGACAGGTCGGGTCTCAGACAAAACAATGATTAAACAGACCAACATCAGAAGTTTGGATGAAGATAGAATGTGGGATATATAACTTGAATTAAACATCTTCCATCTATATTTTGTTCCACCAACATTATAGCTAGAGCTCCATGCATGCTTGACTCCACTGTTGTGGTAGCTATTTTTTAAATGGAGGATGAGAGAGAGAGAAAGAGCACTGGTGAGAGAAAGAGATATATCTGCAGCAGTGTTCCACTGCTTGTAAAAATGTCCCCCCTGCAAATGGGGACCAGGAATTTGAATTCCAATCCTTGCACATGGAAGTATGCATGCTCTACCAAGTGTGTTACCATCTGGTCCCTCCCCCCCCATACATTTTTATGGGCCCAGCACGCTTCCTCCCCATACATTTTTTAAATAGAATTACAGTTATCTACTAGGTATTCACTTCAGAATCATTTGAGAAGTTCTTAATAAAAATACAGATTTGGGGGGGGTGCCCAAAGGTCTGAAAAATCAGAGTCTACCTAAGGGTGGCCAATCTAAAACAAGCTTTTCCTCACATTTCTCAAACTTCCTTCTTGGCTCCCTAATACTGGAAACAGTGCTTTGCATGGGATAGTTGCAGAATAAACGTCATTGTTTCTGTTTTGCCTCTTATTACAACCATGTTGGATAAGGTGGTGCCATTTTCTTTTGTTGTTGTTGTTTTATGAATCTACAATTCCCTTTGCATTCAGACTGAGTCTGAGAGGTCTGTTAGCTCCCTCCTCCATAATTAGTGTTGGCAACTACCTCTAGCTGCTAGCTATTATTGGCAGTGACAGAGAAATTTGCTTTTCAATAACGCATTATCATGGTATGTGGAAGTGTTTGGAGGGCGGGGAGCACACCATTTCCTCTTCCAGACAACAGTAGCTTGCTATAACCTTGACATGCTACACATTAATTTTAGATTAAACTCAGGAGCTAGGGAGAAAAATAAAAGTTGTGACTACTATCACCCCAGAAGGGCTAATGGCCTTTTGACAGGAGACTCAGACATGCCAATTCTGTACCTATTTCATCCATCTCAGAAAGAGTGGTCACCCAGAGTGCCAGCACTTGAACTGATAGTGCCTGACATATACAATTAAGTGGTACCAGCAAATGAACTAATGGCCTCACACATGCATGATGCCACCAAGCGGCCTTTCAATCCACAGTTTTAATTCTATATACTTAGAGAATAGAAGAGAAGAATGAAAGAATAAAGAGCAGGAGAGAGAACAAGGTATTGCTCTACCATCCGTGGATTCCCATTTGGTACTGTCCATAGTACCCCATGTGATGCTAGGGACTAAAGTTGGGACCTCATTTGTGGCAAGTCCTGCAGTCAGTCCACTGAGTTATCTCTTGACTCCTAGCTTTTATTTTAATGAGAATTCACTTAGTTTTTAGTTGTAAAACATTTTAAGAAGATCAGAACTGTAAAATTCATTTCTAACTTAAACACTTTTATTTTTCATTTTTCTTGTGTCTAGATTTAATTTTTGGTTTAGGGAAGTATTCAGGATTGGGATATTAGGAAATCACAATAGTTTCTTTTCTTTTCTTTTCTTCCTTCCTTCCTTCCTTCCTTCCTTCCTTCCTTCCTTCCTTCCTTTATTTCTTATTTATTTATCTTCCCTTTTGTTGCCCTTGTTGTTTTTCATTGTTGTTGTAGTTAATATTGCTGTTGTTATTGATGTCGTCGTTGTTAGTTAAGACAGAAAGAAATGGAGAGAGGAGGGGAAGACAGACACCTGCAGACCTGCTTCACTGCCTGTGAAGTGATGCTCCTGCAGGTGGGGAGCCAGGGGCTCGAACAAGGATCCTTATGCCAGTCCTTGAGCTTTGTGCCACATGGGCTTAACCCATTGCACTACCTCCCGACTCCTAATAGTTGCTTTTCAAATCAACTTCATGCAACACAAAAGTTGAGTAGCCTGTACTTGATTGATTAGCTAGGAGTCAAAATGTCTGTAGTTAGAAATGAAGTTAAAAAAAAAAAGAAGAGCAAGAAAGAGAGAAAAAAGGAAGGAAATTTTTATCTTCCCTCTCAATGTATCTGTCTCTATTAACACAAGAAAGAAAGAAAGAAAAAAGGCTCATCTGGGGCCCGTAGTCAGCATAGGAGCCTATGGAACCTCTGCATCCCTGTAGGTCTGAGCTCACATTCCATGGTCATGGCTAAGAACATTCCAGGCTGTGCCAGTTTCAGGACCCATCATCCTTGGGTGATAGGCAGAGTATGCTATCCAACCTCCCTTCAGAGAAGGAACATACCCTACCATTGCTGATTCACATTGAGGGCCACGTCTGATAGGGGCCCATAGAGGGGGTCCATTATGTTGTTCTTGATGGAGATGACTAGTGAAAGTGGAGAGAGGGATTTATTAGAGGTCTAGGCCCATAATGTCTGTGTGGGAATCCCAGGACTCCTTGACTAGGGCCCCAGGTGATGGGGTGGCATAGTAGTGACTAAATTGTCATCGTTAAAGTATGTCAGTCTCTTGACCTTATTCAGCTTTTGTAGTCATTATTTTCTCTGACAAGGTTAGCTTTGGAGTGATTGAGGGACATGCAATAGAAGGTATGTGAGGAGGGTATTTAGGTCTAAGTAGTTTTATTTCATTAGGTACTTTATGGTGTCGTTTAGGTCTATTAATAATAGTTTTATTTCATTAGGTACTTTATGGTGTCTTTTAGGTCTTCTTGCTTGCTACATTTATTGACTCATTGCAAACGACTGTGCACTTTTGCTTTAAAGTATATATTTTTCCCCAACTTCTAGATATATGTACTTATGCCCCATCTCATGGACCCTGGTCTATATCTAGGTTTTGAGGTGCACCACCAGAAATGAATTTAAGGAGTCCTATGAGCTAGGAAAGGTTTCACCAGAGTGATGAAGCTAGTGGGTTCACATATCGCTGGATGTAGTCTGAAATGAAAAATGCCAAGGTAGTACTGGTTTCATTTATTAGGTTGGGATCAGCAGGTGCAGGATCAGTTGATATGAATCTATGGGGTTTACAGTCAACAATATTTATATACTTTTTCATATTTGGGAACTACTCTCTTCCCTGATCCAGCTTTCTGTTCCTTTTTCCAACTATGACAACATCACCTCCAGACAGTAGCTTAGGTCACCTGTATATTAATGTCAGGCTCAGACAAAAACTAGTTGGGTCATGGGCTGCCGGGATAGCGGGAGGGTACTTCTTCCCAAGCTAGTGCTCTCTGGGTTGGAGAGAACTCAACTGGAGCCGATCTAGGCTGCTGCATGGGAGAGGGATCAGGAACTCGTGCCACACTAACTTCGCAGGAGATACACTCTGGAACTCTCGGAGCCGGAAAGCAATTTCCAAGTGTCTTTAATCAGAAGAGCAGCTGTTTTTATACTCTCCAAGTAGGGTGGAAACAGGATGTGATATAGAGAGGGTGGAGTGAAAAGTGACTGGTGAAAATCAGAGTGTGACAAGGAGAGGATCAGGGTGTGACAAGGAGAGGGGGTGGAGCAGGTGAGAATTCTACCACTGAACTACCAATGCCCTGGAGGGAGTGTGGTGCTTTATGTAAATGTAAAAGTGATTTATGTAAATAGACCAAAGCTTTGAATGGGATTAAATCTATCCCTATATAGGCATATGGTTAAGCAAAAGCCAGGGGGAGCTGGCATACTATCCAACAATGGGCCCCTTGGAATATACCTAAAATAGACCTAATAATTTTTTCAAAATCTCCATCTGCAATATTCTTGGCTTTAGGTTCATGATTAGTCAACAATTTTCTTTGCTTTCTATCTTAACTCTTTTTTCAGCCACCAGGTTCCAGATTCTACCATGATGCCAACCAGACTTCCCAGGGCAGATGACCCCACCAATGTGTCCTGGAGCCCTACCTCCCCAGGGAAAGAGAGAGACAGGCTGGGAGTATGGATAGACCTTTAAATGCCCATGTTCAGTGGAGAAGCAATTACAGAAGCCAGACCTTCCACCTTCTGCATCTCATAATGACCCTGGGTCCATGCTCCCAAAGAGATAAAGAATAGGAAAGCTATCAGAGGAGGGAGTGAGACACAGAGTTCTGGAGGTAGGAATTGTGTAGAATTGTACCCCTCTTATCCCATGGTCTTGTCAGTGTTTCCTTTTTATAAATAAAAACTTTTAAAAAAAAAAAAGAAAAAAATGGCTTCCTGGAGCAGTGAATTTGTCATGCAGGCATTGAGTCTCATCAATAATTCTGGTGAGAATTAAAATAAAGGAGGCATTTCTAAACATTCAAATAGAAGCCCAGATAGTTGCTAGTTAATGGCAAAATCATTAATATTTCCCAAGAAGTTGCCTAACATAATCAAGTAAGACTATAGCACTATGAATTTATTTGAACTGGTTGTTCAAATAACAAAGCTGCCTTTGAATACTGATTAGTCACAATGACAAATATTTCTGAAAGGACTGTGACTCTTTACACTCAGAGCCTAATACCAATTTCTCAGAATGAAAAGGATGTTAAACAATATGGAGGTCAGAGAAGTGGAGTTTAGGACTTGTCTGTCAGAGGCTCCTGGATTGCTTTCCAGCACCAAATGACAGCACATGACAGTTTGGTGATCTGGATCCTCTATCTATGTATCTATGTATCTATCTATCTATCTCTCTATCTATGTATCTATCTATCTTTATATCTATCATCTCTATATATATATATATATGTATATATATTTGTATATGTGTGTGTGTGTGTATGTATGAAATCTTTTTTTTTTTTTTTTTTACCAGAGCAGTGCTCAGCTCTCTGGCGTATGGTGGGTGTGTAGGATTGAATCCTTTTTTTCTTTCTCTTCATATCCCATATGAAATAGAATAAATCTTTAAAAATATGGATATAAAAAGCATGTTTATCTATCCATCCCAGTTTCCAGAGTTAACATGCAATGATAGTATTCCTTTTATGTAATTTTTGGATTAAATATTTTTATTAAAAACATGAACCAAGTTATTAAATTATTTTGTAATCCACCCAGAGGCAAGACATTGTCAACATGGCAAAAAATTTTGGCCAAGCTTATATATACTCTTCCTTGGAATGGTTAGAAAGACTCCAAAAGAAACAGAGTTGATCATCCCCTCAAAGTGAACTTTGGCTTCTGTGTATTTCTAAGAGCCACATCTTAAAATAGAATTTTTCTTCATGAAATAAAGTTCTTCTTCCTTACCTGTCTTTCTTTATTTCTTTTTTTAAACTGATGAGGTTGTTTGTTTCTATATCAGATGTGCCAGATGGAAAGGTTTACTCATTAGAGGCAGCTGTCTTGGCAAATTACCTCACTTCTGCATAATGACAGTTACAACAAGACTATTGAAGAAAATCCTTTCTCAGTAAGATCATGAAAACTAGAAACAATTTCAATGAGATTTTTTTTATTGACCTTGGAAGTAGTTCAGTTGAACACATGGGTGATAAGACAAGGCACATTTTACTCAAATTTCCTCCAATATTTATCTATATATAAAAGCATAAATCTAGGGTATAGATTTACAATTTGATTTCTTTTCTACTAATGGATTCATTATCTTTGGCAGATGATCTCATTAGTTCCTTAAGTATAAATGATTCTGCTAGGGAATATTTCTCCCTTTGCAATGTCCCATTTTAAGTCTATGTGTGCCTTACAAATGATCATAGATTTTCCTTTTTTGTAGAAGTTTCACAATTATAGTGTCAATCTTGAGATTCTTAAAAGGGAGAGATCTCCTGTGCTCAGTTTCCTCACAGATAAAAACCTTCATGAGATATGGTATTTCTATTCTGTTTTTATTGATACATACAGCATTTTAACAAATATGTTGATAGCATTTATTTGGATATGTAGGACATTACAATTTGTAAATTGTGTTATTGTCATAACAAGCTTCTGAAGTAATTATTCCCATTTCCAAAGGTAAAAATTTTCAAGTGCAGTGATCCTTGTTGACTCAGAGACTCTGCTAGTGGGTGAAACTCCTCTAGATAATAGTCAACAATGGTCAATTTATAACTTTAACTGAACACATCCAGTCAGAACCATAGTATCAGGAAATACTCATTTGATGAGTAAAGCTACATACTAATAGATGTCATTTTTAATATATTCTTATCATTGCAATGAGCATGATATTATGGTGAAGTTAGGGAGTCTACCAGTACATGTGTAAATTTTAAGTTTAGATGGAGGTAGAGGGGCAGAGAGAGTGAGAAACCACAGCATCAAAGTTTGCTTCAGTGTAATGGATGCCAGGCACAAACATGATTTCTTAACATGAAAAAGCAAAACACTATTCCGGTGAGCTATTTCACCAGCAACATGTGTCAATTTGTATGATTATATCCTATTTTACTTTCTTTAATACCCAAGGATGTCCATGACTAAGACTATACTACTAGTGCCAGCATTGAACTTCATTTGTAACAGGGCTTTATCCACAACTTGAAACTTTACCATAAGATTGTTATTCAGGCTTCATCCCCGCTGCCATAAGCTTAATTAATGGTGTAATAATTTAGACTTGAAATTTAATTTCTTTCTATGACTCTGGCAGAATTAAATTAACTAGATTTTATAAATTTATTTTATGAGGCATAGAGTTTATGTGATTTCTGTGCATATCTGGAAACTTCTTTCTTAACATGTTTCTCATCAGAGCTCTGGTGCCTTGTAGGGATATCTATTCATCGATATCTGTATGTATAGATATTTGTATGAATGTATACATTGGTATACACACATACATGTCAGATTAGGCAATGAGGGTACTAAAATTCAATTATATTTTGCCTCCTTATTAATGAACCTTAATCCTCTAGACTTTTGACAAAAGAGCTGATGGATTCTATCCAGAAAGGGTGAAAACCTTGCCTCAGCAGTCTACCAGGGTGTTGGCGCATTAGTCTTGCTGAACCTGAAGAAGTTGTGGGAGGAGAATGTAATCACATGAATCTCCCACAAGGCATAAATGGTCTCCACTAACCAGAACAAGCTGCTTGGGGGACACTCCCATGCACTCCCAGATTATCCCTATTGCTATCTCTCTTCCCATGCTTTCACATCCTCTTAAAATACAAGAGACCTGTCAGAGCTCATATTGCTTTTCCAGGAGCCATCCTTGAAGTCCTGGGTACCTGAGTAGTGACACAAAGAGAGAAAAGGTGGCTTCTAGACCTATTGTTCACCAGGGTAAAAAGAAAAAAAAAAACTTTCCTTGTAGAAAATTCTATGAACAATTTAAGGAAGCTCCACACTTAGTCACAGTGTTAATGTTTCTGAGCAAATCATGAAAATGCAAGGATGGTATTCATTCAGTGCCTTCAACTTTGTCCTTCTGATCTTGAGTTTCATAAAGTCGGTGGTCTGTTCTCACAGGTGCCAAATATCTTCAACGTGTCTTGTTTGTGGATAGTGTAGCTGGAGGCTTTTAGCTGCTTTTGAGCTGTGTCATTTGGACACAGATTAGCAAAGGTGGAAGGGCATAAGGAGGGCTGCAGGATAAAGGGAGAATTCTTAGGTTAAAGGCAGCAGAAGCAGACATGGCTGAGATTGGCTTCCTCTCAGCTGATACAGAATGGATGTCTACTAGTGCAGTTTGTGCTTAGTTATTAACAAAATTATTCACAGCAATTATCTGAGTCCTTAATCAAATTTAGTCTCTCTTGAATATTCAGAAAAGATTGTTCTTGAATAATGCATAGTTCTTCTCCTCTTTATCTTTTTATTCCTAACTAATGCATCCAAGTTTTTTATTAATTATTATTTTTTTTGCTATACCCTTATAATCTCATATGTAGTTCCTCTAGGGTTTTAGTAGTGAAGTAGTACTTCACTCCATCCATCTTTCACTTTTTTCATCAATAAATTCAACGACTTCTCACCTCATCCATCTTGCAGGTTGTTAATAAATATACCAAAGCATAGTGGTCTTGGTATTGATTGATCCCAAGGGAAATTTCCTGTCCATCACTTCAGTCTTAATGTTAGCTATTCATTCCTACTGTTTGTTTTCCCCACTAACGACTCTTTATCTCATGTGTAGAATTTAGGTAGTCACACCCAGAGAGTTAACTTTTGCTCTATTCTTAAGCATTGCTGGAGGCCATTTTTCTCCCATTTTGTTACCCTTGTTGTTGTTATCATTGTTGTTGTTGTTGTTGTTGGATAGGACAGAGAGAAATCCAGAGAGACCTGTAGAAAACTGTAGACCTACTTCACTGCTTGTGAAGCAACCTTCCTGCAGGTGGGGATCCGGGACCCTGAGCCCGGATCCTTACTTCGGTCCTTGTGCTTTGCACCATGTGCACTTAACCTGCTGTACTACTGCCCAGCCACCCCACACAACTGTACTTTCAACAAATGTTCATTAAAGTGGTTTGATTTGTCATAACTTTAGAAGCACCACATCCTATTATCAGTAACACAAATATATAGACTGATAAAATATAGATTTATATACAGCTACTTTTCAGTTAGTGATGTACTTGTTTATAAACCACTAGAAGTTATGACCATCTATCTGATGAGTGGCTATTATGGTAATGTATCAGAACTTTGGTCCTGGTAAACAAAAGTTCGAAGGATCAGACAATGGTGTGCCAAGTTACACACATCACCATGCCCGAGGACTCTGGTGCAAGGCCCTTGTCCTCACCTGCAGGAAAGAAGCTTCAATACTGGTGAAGTAGTGCAGCAAGTGCCTCTCTTTCCCTCTCTAGATCTCCTTTCCCTATGAATTTCTCTCTGTCTTATCAGATAAAAAGAAAAAAAAAAAAGGTGCCAGAGACGACCGGAACTGCCCCTGCAGCTACAGACAGACTATGACCCACATAGTCAATGACTGCCACCTCTCCAGATTCAAAGGAGGTCTCGAAACTTTACATCAGGCTCAACCTGACGCTGTTGACTGGCTACAGAAGAAGGGCAAACGCTAGAAGAAGAAGGGGGATGGCTACTTTGATTAATGGGTTTGTGGTGCAGGCACTGAGCTCGAGCCATAACTCTGGTTGCAAAAGAAGGGGGAAAGTGTAGCTATAAGGGCAGCTCAGTTTCAAGCATCTCCTGTCACATCACCCCTCTCAGTTGTATATCCTATTCCCAGTCTGTTGGTATACACCATACTGATGTGTTCTTGTCTATATATTTGTAATTTACTGTGTGCTCCATAGCACAATGTGTTTCCTGTTTATTGTTTTATAGATTGTTTATTTATATCTATTTATTAAAGTTTTATTTTTTATTTTATATAGAAACAGAGATAAATTTCCCCCTGCAGGCGGGGACTGGAGGCTTAAACCTGGGTCCTTTCATATTGTAATGTGTGTGCTCAGCCAGATGCAGCACTGCCCAGCACCTTCCTAGTTCTTTTTTAAAAAAATTATTTATTTACTTATTATTGGATAGAGACAGAGGAAAATTGAGAGGGAAGTGGGGGATAAAGAGGGCGAGAGACAGAGAGACACCCGCAGCCCTGATTTACCACTTGTGAAACTTTCCCCCGTAGGTGGGGACCAGGGGCTTGAACCTGGATCCTTGTGCATTGTACTGTACGCACTTAACCAGGTGTACCACCACCTCCCCTCCCCTCCCCCCCTTTTAAGTCAACCCTGCAATATGGGTTGACTATTATTTTTATTACTATATATATATATATATATATACCCACTTTTTTCCATGGTTCTGCTTTCTCTTCCTTTCTAAATCACATCTACTACTTCTGAGTGTCTTTCCTTTTCTTTTTTCCTCTGTGCTCTCTCTGGGTCCTGATGTAATTAGAATTCAGAGCCCTCTGGTCATCATCCTTTAACATTTACCCCTGTGGGAGTCCTGTTATTTATTTATTTATTTATTTAAAAATATTTATTTATTCCCTTGTGTTGCCCTTGTTTTATTGTTGTTGTGGTTATTGTTGTTATTGATGTTGTTGTTGTTGGATAGGACAGAGAGAAATGGAGAGAGGAAGGGAAGACAGAGAGGGGGAGAGAAAAAGACGTTGCAGACCTGTTTCACTGCTTGTGAAGCGACTCCCCTGCAGGTGGGGAGCCGGGGGGGCTCGAACCGGGATCCTTATGCCGATCCTTGCGCTTTGTGCCACCTGCGCTTAACCCGTTGTGCTACTGCCCAACTCCCAGGAGTGCTGTCATTTATTAGAAAACAAAATCCAGTACACTACTGAGTATGCACACTTAAAATATATTTAAGAGGCCAGATAATGCTGAACGTGGTAGAGCACATACAGTATCATGTGTGCAAACCTGGGTTCAAGTCCCTGCTTCTCACCTGCTGTGGAGAAGTCCCATTTCTGTCTCAGTCAGAAAGAAAATAAAATGACCACCAAAAATGGTGGAGTTGTCACATAGGCACTGAGCCCCAGCAATAGCCCTAGTGGCAGGGGAAAAAAAGCAGTAAAGTATATTAAAATATTATCATTGTTGCAAAGATGATGTTAAGCTATGTAAAGGTGGCTGACAGCATGATACGTTAGGCTTGAAATACCTATGAGCTTCTTGTTCACTGACAAATTCACTTACATATTTGGTTTCCAGAATGGAACCCAATCACTATATGAGGGTCGCCTGTATACTAATAGTGAAAATAAAATTAATCCCCTTTCTCATAAGTCCTAGATATTACATATACACCCGTGTCCTTACATAAAATTACGTTATCACCAGACAGCACTGTTGGGCTTCCTCTCTTGCCAATGTCAAGTGTCTTCCCTGCAGAGAACTTCCTGGAGAGGCATTAGAGACTCAAATCACAAACCAAGTCACCGTGACCCAGAAACACAAGGCCTTTTAGCGACACCTCCCTAAGCAGATGTGAGAAACTGCCAGGTTCAAAGTCCCTGCCATCCTTTTCTGTACAACAGAGCGTCCCTTTGACAGGGACCCCTGCCCACTGGGTATTTGCAGCTCTGACTATTTACAGCCTGTAGAGTGTTTTAGCTCCTGACAATATCATCTTTAGTGATGTAGTTGATCCCTAATCTGCACACAGTTTGACATCAGATGATCAAGTCCTTATGGTCACATAACAGTAAAGCCAGAAACATTCATTCAATTGATGATAATAAGCATCATGTCTTGATGATGGACTAAGTTGCTTCTATATATCCATTCAATATTTTAAATTATCTTTATTTATTTATTGGATAGAAACAGCCAGAAATAGAGAGGGGAGGGGGTGAAGAAAAGGAGAGAGAGGGGGTCCGGCAGTAGCATGTTAAGCGTTAAGCGCACGTGACACAAAGGATCCTGGTTTGAGCCCAGGGCTCCCCCCTGCAGGGGAGTCACTTCACAGGAGGTGAAGTAGGTCTGCAGGTGTCTATCTTTCTCTCCCCCTCTCTGTCTTCTCCTCCTCTCTCGATTTCTTTCTGTCCTATCCAACAACGAACGACATCAACAACGATAACCACCACAATAAGGCTACAACAACAAGGGCAACAAAAAGGGGGAAAAAAAATGGCCTCCAGGAGCAGTGGATTCATAGTGCAGGCACTGAGTCCCAGCAATAACCCTGGAGGCCAAAACAAAAAAGAGAGGGAGGCAGGGAGGGAGGGAGGGAGGGAGAGAGAGAGAGAGAGAGAGAGAGAGAGAGAGAGTCTCTTGCAATACAACTTCTCCACTTGCAAAGCTTTCCCTCTGCAGGTAGGGACCAGGGGCTCGAATTCGGGTTCTGGTACATCGTATGTGCTCAACTTGGGCCCTAATTCAATATATATAATTTTAACAAAGGTCTTATAAGCAGAGTGTTCCAGTACTTGAACTTGGGCATAAGAAACCCAGGGGAGTTGATAACTTATCCAGAGTTTGAAAGTTAGGCCTCAGGTACTGGGCTTGAAACACCAAGCAGTTTGATTCTAATTTAAGGCCTTGCTGCTGATCAACCACCTGTGATTTTAGGGGGGAAAAATGTCTAAGAGAATAAATGAATAACAATAAGTATCATTAATTTTCTTCATTTGACAAATCATCATTAGGGATCAAGGAGAGTGGAGTAATAGTAGAGCACAGGACTTGCAGGAATGAGGTTCTGGAGTTCAGTCTGCAGAACTGCATATGCCAGTGATGCTCTGGTTCTCTCTCTCTCTCTCTTTCTCTCTCTTATTAATTTCAAGAATCATTAGAAAGAAAAAAAGTATTTCACAGAAAATGTTCAAAAGTACATCCCACACTGCCTTGGTTGGTTGAAGGGAGACTTGCTGGGCTGTTCAGGGAAGGCCTCACAGGGCTGGGGAAGCCCAAGCTTCCTGATTTTCCTGTCATGTGACCCCAGAAATACTTTAACCTTCTAAAACTGCCACATGCTCATCTGTCAAAACTGGAAACACCAGCCGTCACACTGTGGCACTTAGCTAAGTAGTGAGAAGGCAATTGCCAGACACCCAGACGAAAACAACTGCTCCCCGTTATTGTTTGTATGACCAACACTGATTATTCTCAATTTGCCTTATGGATCCTTTTGTTCACAGTGATTAAAGCAAAGAATAGATCTCAGTGTTCTAGTGACAGAACTAACCAGCCTGAAATATCGGCCTATGAGCATCGTCAGGACTAGGGCATCCCCCAGAGCAACATGTGGGGGAGGCCTGCCTGCAACTTTCTCCCTCTTAAGCCCTGAACAGCCCAGTCAGGTGCTAGACACCCCCCCCAACTTGCAGGGAGGGGCTGCAGGATCCCCAACTAGAGTACACAAACTCCACTGCTCTCATAACATTTCCTGAAAGTGGGTCTGTCTGAAGTGGGGGGCAGGGGGCTTTGGGGAATACATCAGAGCCTGTACAGCAATCCAGTTCAGGTTTAGTGAAGCAACCCCAAGTACACAACGGCACAGTTGAATCCTGCAGCCATAAGTGGGTTGGGGTGGGTGGGAGTTATTGTGATAGTGCAGACTGGAGGCAGGGAGGTAGGCTCAAGCTGTCAGTGATTGAGCAGTGTGAGCTGGAGTCAGGAGTGTGTGCCTTACACTTCCCCTCTGCAAAATGGTCGTTGGAGGTTCCACGTCACTGTGCTGGGAAGACCCTAAGCAGGTGAGCACGAATGTACTGCCAAGTATTACTTTCTGCGATGGTGCACTTCTTCTCAGTGTTCTGGCTCAGCCTGATCTAATACTCCATGAGGTAGTCAATTATTACTGGTACCAGCTGTTTTGCATACTAGGGACAAGGGACCGAAAGAAACTGAGACAATTACTCTGGGCACATAGTAAGTTGGCTCAGGAGTGGGTCAACTGCAGCCCCTTTGTTTTCCATACCTGGTAGCTGGTTGTGCTCTCCTCAGAGCAGAGAAGTCCTCTAGAAGTTGGCCTGCACACTGGACCATCTGTTCCATGTGCATCTTCTAAGAGTCTCTGGTCACTTTCTGCTGCTCATGGGAGCAGCTCGCTGGCACAGATGCTGGATGTGCATAGGAGAAACCACCCTGTGCCCCTCTCAATTATTTCCAAGCTAGACAAATAAATGAGATCAGACAGATTAATAGGTTAAAAAAAAAGCAAAGGGAAATGTAGTAATAACTTATATAGTGGTCCTAGTAGGTGGCTCTGTGAATAATGTGTGGAACATTCAAGAATGAGGTCCTAAATTCAATCCCCAGCATCACATATGCCAGAGTGATGCTCTGGTTCTCTCTTTCACTCTCTCCCCTAAATAAATAAATAAATAAAATGACATTCATGATCCCTATACATACCACTAGGACCCAGAATTTTTGAGTAACTCAGTATTTTAGATCAAGACATAATCTTAAAAAAGATCACTAAAGCTGACAATTTGGGGAAGAAAAAAAGGAAGTTTCACTAGAAAGGTTAGCCAAAACAAGAAAAAATAAAAGTATGGATGGGGCAGAAACAAAAGAAAAGAATGTAGATTTAAGTTCCTTTAGATGAGGCTTTTATCTCAAATATAATGGCCAATCTGCTTTCAGGGCCCCTCTCAGGAAACTGAAACTTTAATGAAGACATATTTTAGAATGACGTATTTTTACTCTGCTACATTTAGAACTAGCATATATTAATAAATATTATTATTAATTGACTGGCTGATTGATGGATGAATGGAACTTTCTTTTATTGCCACAGGGACTATAGCCAGGTGCCTGGCTGCTATTTTTTCCATTTTTTCTTTCTTTTATTTGATAAAACAGAAAGAAATAGAGAAGGAAAGGAAAGAGAGAAAGATACCTACAGCAACTGCTTCACCACTCATGAAGTTTCTCGATGCAAGTGGGGAACTGGGCTTCAACCAAGGTCTTTGTACTTGGTATCATGTGCACTCTACCAGGTACATCACCGCTCAGCTCATCACCATTTTCTCTTTAATTTTTTTTTTAACTTTTTAAACTTTATTTTATTTGATAGAACAAAGGAAAACAGGGAAGAAAGATAAGGAGGGAGAGACTGAGAAATACCGGTAGCACTGCTTCAACACTCATGAAACTCCCCTGCCCCCTTGCAAGTGGGGACCACGGGGTCTTCACACGTGATCACATGTGTGGTCAACTAGGTACACCTCTGTCTGACCCAGACACTTTTTAAAGAATCATTTTAGTTTCACAGCAAAACTGAGCAGGAAGGACACAAACATCGCATGTGTCTCTTGACCCCTGCAGCCAATGTTTTTTTTTTTTTTTGGGGGGGGGCAAGGAAACTAGGTAATAGCAGAGACTTTCCTACAGAGGCTAATGTGCCTGAAGTGCCACCTCTCCGTTAAACGGCTTCCGCATAATGCAGCACACACAGTTCCCAGAACACTGGTGCTGCCCCTGCATATCACTGCTTCACTCAAGGACTTTCCTGGGGACCCCATTCCTCTGAAAGCCAGCATTTCATCTGCCTCTTTGGTCTTAAAGAAACCCTGCTGTTGCACTGAGGAGTGGAAAGCTAATGGCTTTTTCCAAATTCCTCCTTAGCCTGAGAGCTAGAAAGAGAAGAGAAGAGAGAAATAGATCACACAGTCATTTCCAGCCATTTGTGTTAAAATGCAAAGAAAACAAGGCACATTCCAAAACAGTTTGCAGGGCAGCCTCCATTAATATTTATCCTGACATTAATATTGATAAGAAAGAACTTTATAGCAAGGCTCAGCTATCCCTCTCTCACCGCACGCCCCCCCCCCCCCGACCTCATGTCCTCAAGCTCACTGCTCTTCAAGCTGGTGGTCATTAGCTGCATCTTCCTGTGCACCCAGCACCTCAGAGCGCCTGGCGGGCCTCCAGCTCACTTACGCTTAAATGGACACTCAAGCTCCAGCGGACACACAGCTAAATAGAGGCCAATAATTCAATACAGTATGACTGTACTGGGGCTGCTAGTAAATCCATCAAGCAGTAAATATCATCTGAAGCCAATGCAAGCTTTTATCTTTCCAATTTTTTTCTTTCTTTTTTTTTTTTTTTGTATGTCTGAGCAAGAGCCCAGGCATTCAGCGAATCATGTAATTTATTCTGCGGTGCCGAGCCTGGCCTGTCTCAGACATCATATTGACTTTTTTTTTTCCATCTGTCAGGGGCAGTCAGCAGCTCCGCTATTGTGAGAGTGCATCACATTACATCTACTTATTTATTTATTTCTGCAGCTTCTTTGTGGCATGATTGGGCAAGAACGCATTATCTCAGATCAACGGATGCTAAGAAAAGCAGCTGAACATCATTACGACAGCATGTTAAACATTTGTCCTCCCCAGTTTGTTAAATCAGCAAGTGTATTTCCAGCAAATGCTTGTAATTGTTGGTAAAGGGCTCCCTACTGCAGGGTTTTATTAAGCTGAAAATATGGCCTGTTATTTTCCTCAGCTCTTTAGGTCAGCAGTGGTGCAAATATATTGTAAATAATACAGAACAGCTGTTGTATTGACTTGCTCTCTCTCTCTCTCTCTCTCTCTCTCTCTCTCTCTCTCTGTATGTGTGTGTATATGCATGTCTGCACACACTCATAAATTTAGTTATATCTGAATGTTTAACATTTATTTTGGGAATGCATATAGGTCAATATAAAGGGCTTTATATTTAAGTGGCAAAATTAGTGAAATGAGGACTTTAATGACTAGGTCATAGCTTACAATCTCTTGTCTCCTCATCACTCACTAAGTAGTCTGGGTAGAAAACTCTCGGGCTACTTATTGCTATTGTAGTAAAGTTTAATATATATCACTAAATCCAAAGATTATCTAGGAATCTCTTGGTGGGCCTACTTTACAAAGTGGCAAGATCAGAATGATTATGCCCAAAGTTCTTCATGAATTTGAGGCTGCTAAGAACAGATGTAGCTAGACATAGAGTGACTGTCCAGTAGTAGTCCCCCACATACACAATACACACACACACACACACACACACACACACACACACACACACACACACACACACACAGAGCCTGCTTCCCTGAAGATATTCCTCAAAGCCACTGGCCCTTTTTCAAAAGTAAATTGTCTTATATCCGAAGTTCGTCTGGATACTGAGTGGATTTAATCAGAGTTTGATTAGCATCCCACTCTGGAAGTATATGCCTCAGAAAAGTATTCTAGACGGATGTTCCTTGATTTTCTCTAAGTAATGAAACATACTTTATGCTTCAGAGAAGCCTGAGTGCAGAAAGAACAAATGGAATCATGCCTTAGCTTCAGCTGTGCTGTTTGCCCGACTACTCTTTAAAAATAGCATTAAAAACAAAAAGAACAGACCTTTTTCTGTATGTCTATAAGTGAGGCAATTTGTACTTTTTAAAAACAGTAGTGTTGGGAAATTGTGAGGGCTCACAAAGCACCCTGGGCAGATTCCTGATACTATGACCTATCTACATAATCATTGTTTTGCCTGAAAGATCCCCACCCATTCCATTCCTTTGATCTATCTTCTTTCTACCCTCAATACCCTCCCTGCCTGCATGATAGTATTAATCCTACCAATTAAAACCCTTGCAATAGTTGCTAAGGAAGTTTCTACCTTCCCAGCCCCTTTTGCCTTTCTCCGCCCCTTTCCTAGCCATTTCTGTTTCCAACTTCCACTTGTTGTTAAAATTCGGAAGGCTCTTGCTGGCAGGTTGGCTTCACGGGCGGGTAACAGAGACGCGGAGACAACGGCTGGGCAGGGCAGCTGTATTTCTTTATTCAGGAACAACGATTCATAAACTAAGACAAACTAATCACCAAACAGAACTCTGCTGTCTCTTTGCGGTGGCGCAAGCACTCTTTCCTTTTCTGTAACTCGGGAACTCTCCTATTGGGGAACCCTCTGAAACTCTTCCACTGTGGAACTCTCCCTTACTCTGTAACTCTGAAACTCTTGAACTCAGGAACTCAGGAACTCTCGGACTCAGGAATCCTCTCTCGGGGTTCCTTGGGGAGGGGCCAAGCAGGCCAGCGAAATTAACAGGACTGATGCAATTCTCTTGGCGGGGAAGAACTACCCAATGTAAAGCATACAACAATTCCCCCTTTTCTTTTTAACTAAATGACTATAGTATCAAGGGTGTGGGGTGAACAGAAACCTATATCGTACAGGCGTTTTTTTAAAAAAAGAAACTGGCACAAACTAAACTTTATCAGCTTAAAAAAAAACATTTCTTGCCTCTGGGGGGCTACTTGCCTCGACGGGCATTTGCATGGGGGCGGGGAACAGCCTAGAGTCCCAAAGGCAGCTGGATGCAACTTACTTACTATGAAACAAAACTTGTTATTAGCATATCTACTGCACGATCCAACATTTCTAATAGAGAAGGAATTTGAGACTTTTACATATCAACAACGTCTTTTAACCTTTTGTTACACCCATTCAAGATGGAGACTCACCCTAGGTGTGGGCCAGAGAGGAAACCTCAGGCATGAGAATAATTAGCATAGCCATTGTGCGATCTACCATTTCTAATAGAGAAGGTAATGGAGAGTTTTACATATCAACAAGTCTATTTAACCTTTTGTTTAGACTAACTTAGTTAAAATATATTGATTGATAACTAATTTTTACCTTAGACTTTAAATGTAAGTTAATTTTATCTTTATGAGAATTACATTGAAAACCTTTTTCATTTAACTTTGACTAGTAAGAATTTAGCCTTAAAGCTACTGTTTACCAAACTTTAAACATACACATAAACATGGTCATTAATACACAAGGAGAGAAACCTTTGTTACGAAGACATGTCATTTTAAACACAAATTTAAATCTATACTGTCTTAGTTGTTGCAGGGGGGGGGGAGGTTCACCATCCGGAGGTGGCTTCCCGCGCAGCTTCACTTTTAGGAATTGCAGGTTGCAATCTCTGCACAAATCTCTGCGTACTCCAGCTTGTCTGCCTTCAGACCGGACCGGCGGCTGGAGATCTCGTGTGCCCAGTTTCAGCAGGGAGCCCGGGGTTCCGGGAGGCCCGGGATGGTTCCAGAATTTATAGAAAGAGGGCAGGCAGGCCATCTTTGTAGAAGGCGTGAGCCTAGGTGCCCAGGGGTGGCGGCCATGATAGGCCGCCGCGGCCCTGCCCCATGGCCCTGCCATGTCTGCTGCCCTGTTTGCAGTGGCCGAGCAGCATGGAGGGATCACGCGTCCAGTGCCCTGCGCCACGCGGTGGAGAGCCGGCTCCTGTGGGCTGGCCTTGGGCTCTTGCGTGTTGGCCTCGGGCTCTTGCGTGTTGGCCTCGGGCTCCAGGGGCTCTTGTGTGCTGGCGTCAGCCTCCTGCGGGCTGCGGGGCTGCAGGGCTGTGGGTGCAGTGCGCGGGGTTGTCTGGGCGCAGCCGGCTGGCTGGCTGTTTAACCAGGTGGAAACGGCAGCTCCGTGCCTCACCTCCTGCCTGCTAGCTCTTCCCGCTGGCTGTTCTGAGTTCGCCCGAGCGAGTGGAAACCACAGAGTGGTCCAGACATAAATGTTCCAGAAACAGCAAAACAGTCTCGTGAAGAAAGAGCAGAGGCCTTTGGAGATCTCTTCACAAGCAGAAGAGAAGGCCATAGTGCATAGGTAGCCAAATTGTCTTTACTTATCTGAGAGATGCGCAGGTCAGCCCCACGTTGGGCGCCATTTGTTGTTAAAATTTGTTAAAATTTTAAAATTTAAAATTTGTTGTTAAAATTTGTTGTTAAAATTCGCGAAATTAACAGGACTGATGCAATTCTCTTGGCGGGGAAGAACTACCCAATGTAAAGCATACAACAGCCACTTCCAGGTCTGCCCTTTAAAAGCCTTGGCTTTTGGATCAACAAAGGGGAATTACATTGTCTTGCCATCATGTGTCTGTTTCTGAGTCATCTCCCTCACGTTGCTGAGTGATTAGCAGCCCAGGCTGGCTCCAGTCAAGTTCTCTCCAACCTAGAGAGTATGCGCCCAGGAAGAGGCACCCTCTGGCACAGTAGAATCAACATTGTGGAACCTGGTTCTTCCATATGTATGATTAAATTTGGGGAAATTTTTTTCTTTGGAAGGCCTTGCACTTGCAGAAAATACATATAGGTTGTACTTGAGAGAAAATACATCCCTGTGGAGTGATGGTAAAAATAGTTTTGTATTTCATACTCCATTATTACTGTCACTGCTTTTGAAAATATCAGATTTGTTTCAAAAGCCACAGCAGAACAGGAGAATCTGGGTAATCATGAGCCTTGCTCTGAGTCTGGATCAAGTTGTGGCTCGCCTCCCTTGTTGAGTAGTTAACAGCATCCCTCTGCTCCACGTGCCAGGAGCATCAGTGCACAGGTTCAGTTCCCCTTTATTAACCTTCAGTTAGAAAGGTCTGCCCAGAATGTGCTGCTTTTAGTATTCCAACCAGCAACCACACTGTCTTTCGAAAGAAACACGTTAAAAGGCAACACGCTGAATGGTTTTCTAACACTTGAGAGCAATGAGTATAAGCAGAGACAGGAAACATCATCAATTATTTAAAAATAAAATGAATATGTAATGCTGACCTTCTACAACTACCACCAGTTTTATCTTTACACCTGAATAAACGCAGGGGAATACAGAACCCACAAGGCACTTCATATTGCAATCTGATGACAGGTAGGTACTGGGCAGTGGAAAAGCTGTTGACTGGCAGCTGGAAGTCAACAGGAGGTGCTGTCAGGGGCAACCACTTCCAGTGACAAGGGTGTGTGAGACCTCCAGCTCCATGGATGTGCCCAGGCCAATAGCTTCTTGTGGGAACACTCCCAACTGACTCTATCTGTCTATCTATCTATCTGTCTATCTATCTATCTATCTATCTATCTATCTATCATCTATCTATAGATAAATATGTATGTATGTATTTGTATGTATATATATAAAGTATTATGTTATCATTTTACTGGACATGTTGTTTACTGTATAGTTGTTGTCACATGGACACAATTTCACTATCTCCCCCAACTTAGGTCTTTTAACACCATCATATATCAGGACTCCAAGACTTTCTTGACCTCCTTCCATCCCCTCTTTTCCCAGAATCTTTTGTATAGGTGCAGTATGCCACACCCAGTTTGTTTCACTTTGTATTTTCCCTTCATTCCTTTTAAAAAATTTTTATTTATAAAAAGGAAATACTGACAAAGCCATAGGATAAGAGGGGTACAACTCCACACAGTTCCCACCACAAGAATTTTTATCCCATCCCCTCCCCTGATAGATTTCCTATTCTTTATCCCTTTGGGAGTATGGATCCAGGGTCATTATGGGGTGCAGAAGATGGAAGGTCTGGCTTCTGTAATTGCTACCCCGTTGAACATGGGCATTGGCAGGTTGATACATACTCCCAGCCTGTCTATCTCTTTTCCTAGAGGCAGAGCTCCGGAGAGGTGGGGCTCCAGAACACATTGGTGGGGTTGTCTACCCAGGGAGGTTCGGTTGGCATCATGGTAGTATCTGGAACCTGGTGGTTGAAAAAAGAGTTAGCATATAGAGTCAAACAAATTGTTAACTAATAATGAACCTAAAAGCTGGAATATTGCAGATGAAGATTTGGGGTCTCTGTTTTGAAGATAGCTAGTAGGCCTATTTTAGTTATATTCCAAAGGGACCATGACTATATTAGTCTTTTCCTAAGCCTGACCTCTGATATGCAGGTGGACCCAAGTTGTTGTCTGGGGGAGATGATGTCATGGCTGGAAAAAGGGCTAGAAAGCTGCATCAGGGAAGAGAGTATCTCCCAAATATGGGAAAGGTGTATGAATATTGTTGACTCTAGACCCCATCAATTTGATCTGGAGCCAGTCCTTGTTTTTTAAGTTTCTACCATTTAAAGAAAAGGGATGACTTTCTGTTGTCCAATATATCTGAATATACTCTCTGAGTATGTGTGTGTTGTTAACATCCTTTTATTCAGTAAAGTCATTAACATATTTTATTTTATTGTGGAACATGGAATACATAGGTTATTTTACCAGTGAGTTCACATAACACATACACATGCATGCACACACACACACACACACACACACACACACATACACACGCAGGTTGTTGGGAAAATCATGATGTATTTTTCTTTTTAAAAAATTTATTATTTTTATTTATTTATTGGATAGTGACAGCCATAAATTGAAAGGAAACAGGAAATAGAGAATGGAGAGTTAGAGAGAGACATCTGCCACACTGCTTCACCACTGACAAAGCTTTCCCCTTGCAGGTGGGGGTTGGGAGGCTTCAACTCGGGTTCTTGAGAATTGTGACACGTGCGCTCAACCAGGTGCACCACCACACTACCACCCAACCCCTCATAATGTAGTTTAAAAAATATTTATTTATTTATTCCCTTTTGTTGCCCTTGTTGTTTTATTGTTGTAGTTATTATTGTTGTTGTTATTGATGTTGTCGTTGATGGATAGGACAGAGAGAAATGGAGAGAGGAGGGGAAGACAGAGGGGGGAGAGAAAGTTAAAACTCCTGCAAACCTGCTTCACCTATTGTGAAGCGACCCCCCTGCAGGTGGGGAGCCGGGGGCTCAAACCAGGATCCTTACGCTAGTCCTTGCACTTTGCACCACATGCACTTAACCTGTTGCACTATCACCTGACTCCCATGATGTAGTTTTTTATGCAAAAGTGCATCATGACTTTTCAGCCTACATATGCACATGTGTACATGTATATTCACAGCATCAGAACGACTTTCATTGCCACAGGGCATCTTACAAGGCATTGGATTTGAATCTTTGTGTCACCTATGGCAGTGCAAACATCCAATCTGGTAGACTATCTTTTTGCATTTTATAAGAGTCCCCTCTGTCCTGGAAATATAAAAAGAGGCAAATATCGGCTATGTTTATTTAGAATGCCCAGAGAGCTGTTTATACAGATGCAAAAGCCAGTTGCTGGAAATAAATGAATCATCTGCTTTCTGAACAGAGAATATTTCTGTAAATAGGAAAGCCCAGACATTCTCTAAGGGTGATGTCACTCACCACTGGCTTTGGGAAAGGGCACTTCAAGGGAATATGGAGTTGATTACTTAATGCAATTGCTGTGCATGACATATGGTCTGATCCAGGATTTGGCCCAGCAGTGGTAGGAGATTTTCTGAGCAAAGCCCATTAGACATAAAGTACAAAAAGTCCTTTGTGAATGCTTGGGCTAAATAAGGCTTGAAGTGCTGTTGTCTGTTTATTTCCCCTAACTTGTACTATTGATTCTAAGAAAAATTACGGAGGACCTTGTACACCTGACCCAAGATTCCCACTGGGTCATCCTTTTATGATCCTCAGATACTCTGAGACTTGGGATAATCATCTTGGTTGCAAGTCTCAGTCATGACTCCAAAAGCTAAGACAATTATTAGTTTCTGGGGCAGATTGATCAGCTGTCTTCAGGGATGTTATATTCTTGATTTTCTGTTATAAAACTTTCTTTTAGGAAGTTCTCCATTCAGGCTGGTACAAAGTTTAATCACGAACAGATTTCACTCAGAAAGCTAAGTAACATACATACAAACAAACAAAAAATCCACGGTAAATGTCATTTCATGGTACTACTACTAATAAATTCTTGATGCTCTCTTCATAGTCCTTTCAAAAAACGGGTGGGGGGCTTTGTTCCATGAGCATTATACATCTGAAGCTTTGATGTGAGTAAAGTAAATGACCTTAGGGAAGGAGCTAGCTAACAAAGAATGTGCTTCCACTGTCTTTCTTATCACCACCATATCAGACTTCCCCTGTCACAAAAAGAAAGGATGCTAAGAAGCTGAGCTGGAATGGGGTAAATAGAATTCCCAGGCAATACAAAACTATCTTCTCACCCAGAAATTCCTGGTTAATTATCCATCTGTGCAACCAAGGCAACAGGGATGTTCATTCACCACTGTTGGGCTATGAAGTTGCATTGCTATTGGGGATAGTGCATCTTTGGAGTAAGTGGTAGACTATTGAATATCATCATTCATTTATTTCAGTGGCATATACATGATGGTGGTTGTGTCTGAACATAAGTAATTTTTAAAAAGCAAAACTCTAGGTAATCATTGTTGGGGTATAGAAAGGAGAAAATAAATAAAGCCTAAACATGAAAAGTAAGAGTTATCTAAACTTAATGATTTGGGGAAAATTGGGGAGTTGTATTCAGGAAACAATGACCAAAATACTAGGCCACATACAAATAGTAACATTTACCATGGAATTTGCTCAGACTCTGTGTCATGCAAAGCTCAGGAAACATGCAACTGGACAGAGGGAAGTTTTTTGGGTCACGGAAGCTCAGCTAGAATGTTTTAGGGGCATATTAAATTTTTTAAAAAAGCTTGGATTTATAACTGCTATCATTGATGAAATCTCTACTGAAAGCATTACTTCAAAGCTTAGTCCCTTGAGGAAACTTAGAACAGCTGCACATGAAATGATTGAGAATATTTTGCAATCAAAATCTTCTAATGCAGAGCATGTCCATGGGAGGTAGATAATGGGGCCAGAATCTGATAATGAGGGAATGAAAAGGCAGAGAGACAGCCTTGGGGTAATATAGAAATACTTCCTTTAGTTATGATGGGAAAGAACTGCTTTCCTTATGAGGTGTTAGCCAAAAACTACTTGCCATCTGGAAGTCTATGCTTGATCTTAACATCAGGGGGAGCAATACTGGAAAGTGTCATTTGCTTGACATTTATGGAGAAGCTAGATTTCAGATTTCAGTGGTGAATTTCATCCTGCTTCTTATATTTCCTTCACCATCATCTAGACATCACAGCTCTGTATCTTTATTTTTTTTTCACCTTATTTTTCATTTAAGAACAATATTCTAAGCCCTCCAAACCAACCTACGTCCATTCAAGGAGTGATAGCCCTAGTATCAACTTGAGAAGGTCATGGCCATTTAGATAACTAGGTGATTATGGAAAAGGCAAAAACACATAAATACCTTAGAAGGCAGTCAATTCCCAGACTAACCAATTCTTAGTGCTTTGTGAGTTTTCTTCGGTTTCCTATTTTCCTTTAGTTGTTTAAGAATGGTGACACTGTGGTGCTGTTGTTCTACTAGCTCTCCTATGTGTTTATATTTTATGCAGGTTTATTGTGTGACACAATTATGTATTTACAACTATACTGAAACATTGCACATCACAATCTTTAGTGTAAAATATAAAGCTCATGATCTCAGAACCACAACTAGCAACATAAACATGACTTGTAGTTATGGCATAAGCAGGGGTATGGTATATTTATGCTAGTATTAACTCTATAAAACTGTAGTTCCCTTCTCAAGATCTAGTTTAGATATTAATCATGCTGCCTTTAGAAGTTCTTTGTTGGAGTCCTTTCTCACTCTTGCTGTAGCTTACAAAATCCATCCCTCTATACATTTCAAGAGAGTGAAGAGCTTGAGTGAAAAGGAGTATGGCATACTGGGAGAACTCGAAAAAGTCATATGGAATAGACAGCCTAAAAGATGAGGAGGAATAATGAGACCTTAATAATAATCAGTGTCTTAACCTTGCAAGTCCAAATCAGACTTTCTAGAAATAGGAGAGTATTTAAAAGGATTGTAGGTTAAGGCTGAAAAGAAGATATATTTTTGAATAGTGTATGGTCATGGATTATTTAGGGAGTTAAAGGAGAGAGAGAGAGAAAGAGAGAGAGAGAGAGAGAGAGAGAGAGAGAGAGACTGAGATTTCACAGGAAAAATCCCCTAGGTTAGCCTTGATTAGCTGCATGCATGATTTTTCGATTCAATACAATAGAAAACTACAAATAAACTTTAGAAGAAAACTCACATCTGGTTTTGAATGTGATGGAGAACTTAGGAGCATCAAAGTAGAGATGCTTAGGGGACTTTGGAAAATCAATCCTTGTAACACTAAGAGCTACTCATCATCATGTATCCTGCTAGATAGAGCAAGAAAAAAATTTCCAGAAGGCAAAAGTTTTATTATTTTTCTTGACCAGTACCATAGATACATTCAAAGACAGTAGTTTTCATTTCAAATAGAACTCTGGACGTTTATTAATTATGAATCTAGCTTTCCCTCCCAGCTAAGGTCTACCCTATTCCTCTCCTAAATTTGAGTTACATAGCACTCTGTCTTTTCTTGATTACTACAAGCATTTTTCTGATAGGGTATTGATTTTTACATGGTAAAAGAGAGTTGTTTAACTTTGAAAACAGTGAGGTGTGATAGTTGTCAGATTGTTGACAGATGAAGGTCTCTCTTTACTTCCTCACTGGATGAAGCTACTCAAAATCTACATCTCACCTTATTTTCCCACTATAATAACAAAAAAGGTATGCAACTCAGGAGTGACATAAAATTTGTAAATTATCTGCTTATAGGTGGTAATTGAATTCTGTAAACTTGGATGAAATTGCTTAAGAAAGAACAGCATGTTAAGAAGAGCATAATATAAAAAAATATCAGTCCTGACTATTGGAATATGCCAGTCATTGCATAGGTGACATAGTAGCACCATTTTGACCCAATCATATGTTCTAATTATTAGACCAGTGTGATGCAAACTAAGTACCTTTTCCACATTTTTGAAGTATTAAATTACCTATATACTTATCAAAACACATTTTGACAAATATTTTGGTCTCCCATTTCAATGAAGAAGATGCATGCAGATGTCACAGCTGCCACTGGTAGATTCAAAGATCCAGTTTCATACAAGATGACAAGCTGCTGACAAATTGAAGAAATGCATTTTCCCCCTTTGCTGCAACCTTTTTAAAAACAGAAGGCATGGGTAATCTAAATTAGATCATCCATTCCAGGATAATCAAGAGGTAAGTGTATAAGCAAATATTAAGGATTTTATACATCATTACCCATCAAAACCCTTATTCTTTGAGCTTCTCAATACATGAACTCCCTTCTGTACACATGCTCACAGGAAAGTGAAGGCTCCCATGAGAATCCTGTAAATGACTTTTCACAGAAACAAATAAAGAAAGCCTCATTGGCCACAGGAAGCTAATTTTTTATGAATGGAGGCTAAAGGCATCAAAAGAACCACTACTGTAAAGAGTACTGTAATAATCATCTCTACAGAAAGCAGCCCCTGTTTATGATACAAATATTACTAGGTCTGAATCTGTTAAAACCTGTGTGAAATGTGTCATTAGATACCATTTCTGCACTTACATTTTTTTATTTGTCAAATTATGCATTTTTAAAGGTATCTATAAATACCTATTCACTCTGGAAACATCCAATGTTTGTTTGTTTGCTTTGCCTCCAGGGTTATCGCCCTAGGCTTTGTGCCTATGCTATGAATCCACTCTTCCTGGTGGCCAATTTTTCCCCCTTTTTTATTCTATAGGATATAGAGCAATTGAGAGGGGAGGGGGAGATAAAAAGGGAGGGAGAAAAGCATCTGTAGACCTGTGAAGTGTCCACCCTGCAGGTGGGGAGCTAGGAGCTTGAACCTGGATCCTTGTGTGGGCCCTTGCACTTAGTACTATGTACACTTAACTGGGTGTGCCACCAACCACCCCACACCCAATATTTATTATCTATTTCAAATACTTATATATAAAGGAGATTCCTGGAATGTTCCAATGGGTTCCTGGATATTATAAACTAACTTAACTGCCCTCCAACCTCATGTATAATTATCTTTGGATTCAAATGGTTGTGTAGCTGATAGCTAAATTAATACAGTATGTCCCTTACTGTGCTGGTTGTCCTTCTGATTTTTATAAATGTCTGTCTTAAAAAGGTCAATTGTGATTTTTTTTTTTTAAGGATAATTTGCCTAGATTATCAGAGTTGCCATACTGCTCTGATTACTTGATCAAGTCTGGAATCATCTTTTAAATACTAGCACTATTCCTTTCATGTTACTTCAGTTTTCTTTCTATCTAAAACATCACCACTATCCTTCAAAACATTTTATTAGAACCTCAGCTTGGGAACAGAAAAATTGGGAGATCTCCTCAGCATGTCATTTTTAGGCCCTTTACTCTGTCACCTAAAGTACTTAGAAAACTTCTGACATTCTTGCCCTTAGAAATTGTCACAAACTATCCTAAACCCCTTTGTGTTCACAAGTAGTCCCCTTAGCATTATGGTCCTTCTGTCAACTGTCTGTAATGTTCTTAGGCTGATTTCTTCAGAGAAAATTTTTGCTTGTTCTTTCAACCTCACCTCAAACACTGTCTTTTCTATGAATCTCTTATTCACTCTGTAGAATTAATTTTCCCCTTCTGTGCTTGGATCTCACTTCATTCATATGTTCATCCCCTGGTCCATTACTTATCACAGCCTGAGGTCTTGAATTCATTGTGCTATAACTGGCTTTTCTGGTGGCATATGAACAATATGGAGACAGGTTTCTTAGTCATCTTTGAGCCCATAGCACCTAAACTGGAACCCACAATAAAGCAAATGTGTTGAATTAGTTCTGGCTCCTACAAAAGCCCATGTGGAGGGGGTTGGGGTTTAATTCTCATCTGTAATGAATGTTACTGGAAAAGCTACAGAGGGAATCTTTCTTGGGGGAACTTACTCTTACATTGAGAAATGTACTTATTGCTAACACTCAGCTCTGTCACCTATAAGGTGCTTTTAAAACATTGACTGCTGTTCTCCACTGACTCCCAATTCTTTTCTACTTCTACAGGAATGATTACATTTATTATCTCCTGTGTAAGGGAAAGGGGATCATATGCTGGATTCTGTTCAGTGATGTATGGAACGAAGGGATATGCATTGTTTCTCACCCACACATTTGAAAATATGCAGAGCTCTCAAAGCTTTCTCTTACAGCAACTGGCAGCAATCAAGATGTAGCTGCTGAGAATAGTGGATTCATCCCACAGACACCACGTCCCAGAGATAAACCTGATGGCAATAAACAAAATATAATAAATTAATACATAGTTAAAAAAGATGTGGTTGCTCCTTAAGTTGGACACTCTGCGTAGTGCAAGCAAAAATCATTTACTGTGACCCATAACGCACACACAGTAAGAGAAAGAAGTAAATTTTTGTTGTTTTTAAACCACTAAAGTCTAAGCCTTGGCATTTAGCCTTAATCAAGGGATGGTTCTATTCTCACATATGAAACATACCATAAGTTATAAGAACTTGTTCTTATGTATGTGGCTACTTGTCCTCAGTAAGTTTTACTCTGTGGTTTTCCTAGACCACCTTCATCTGTAGCATGTAAGAATGTTTATAGGATTCAGATTTCAGGGTTCCAATCCAATACTAAAATCTCAAAGTCTTAGGAAGTCTTAGCAAGGAATCTATATTTTCAATTCTTCTTCTTCTAGCGTTTGCCTGTATTTTCAATAAGTTCTTGCACTCCTAATGCAAATTTCTTGAAGAACCATGTGTCTCACTGGTTGAGTTGAATTAAATGAGAATGTCAGCTCCTAGTAGGTACAGAACATATTCATCTTATTCTTGTCCTCTCTCATCATCTATTACAAGGCATGGTAGACACATGGTAGGTAGAAAGGAGCAATTAGTTATTGATGGAAAGAGGACTATAATTCCTGCCTTTCCCATCTAAGGAGTATTCTTGATGCCTTTTGACATAATGCATGTGAAATTACTCTGTATGCAGAGAAGGAACATGTCATCAGATTATTCCACACAGTGTAACTATTCATGTAGCATCTATTACCTATAAGTTCATAATGTCCCATCTTATACTAAGACTTAATGAATAGTCTGTGCTGGACATCCTCATTGGATGCATACAATTGACTCACCTACTTTTTCTTTTCTAAAACTGATTATGACAGGGACTATAACCTGCCCCATTTTACAGGTGGGAATACTGAGGCTTACAATTAGTACGGTGGTCAAACTCATATAAATGGAAAGCACTAGATCTGATGAAACAGTAGATTGTGGTTCTTAAATTTTAGCAAGCATCCAAATCACCTGGACGACTGGTTATCAAATGCTGGGTGCTAGTGTAGAGATTCTAATTCAGTTAGTTTAGGGTGGAACTAGAGAATATATATTTTTAGAAAGTTTCAAGGTGCTAATAATGCTCTTGACTTGAACCATAGTTGAGAACCATTAAATCAATGCTAATATGGGATTTAAGAAACTCTATTCTCTTTTTTAAAAAATTTAATTTTATTAGTGACTTCATATTGATGTACAAAATTATAAGATAACAGGGATATAATTCTGTACTGTGCTACCACCAGAGTTCTATATCTCCTCCACTGAAAGCTACAGTAGTTCTCCAAGGCCACAGATATGGATTCACTATTATTTCTATAACTGGCTGGCTATATTTACATATGTTTGCCCATTTTTTTCTATGGTCCCATATTCTCTTCCTTTCCAAGTCATACCTACACTTATTGCTGCTTCAATGCCAGACTTCTCGTGGTGAGGACTCTTCCTGGGCACAAATTCCTGGCTTACCCCCTCTGTTGCACACCAGATGTGGGGGCCTAGAAGAATGTTCTGGGGCAGGAGGAGTGAGCCTACGGGACTGACTCAGTGTCTGGTGCTAGAGCCGTGACAAGAGATGACCCAGGGACTTGTCTCATGGACAGTCTGTTTATTGAACAGCAAAGCAGGGTTTATAAGGGGTTGCAGGAGGAAGTGACATGTGTATACCATATATGGTAGGGAGGCAAAGGGTCTGGGGGAGGGTCAGGAGTTTTCCAGTAATTGTTGAGCAAGAGGTTTGATCAGTTAAAGGAACGAGGAAACAAAGTTATCAGTAATCAGCAGCCAGAGGAGGGTCTTGAGGGCAGAGAGAAGATAGATCAGATGTGATCAAAGGAATGGAATGGGTGGGGAAGTAGGAAGGGGACTTTCAGGCAAAACAATGATTATGTAGATTATAAGGGAGTGGGCTATTGTGTCAGGGAATGAAGACTCCTGTCGTTTTTAACGGGTTAGGTTGTTTTCGCCGGGCTGGCTTCATGGGCAGGTAACAGACGACCAGGGACTCATAGTTGAGCTGTAGGCAGTATCTCTTTATTCATGCAGGACGCAGCACAATCTAAGACGAGCTAAGTTAAACTCAAAGTACAGTACAGTACTCTAAAACTCACAATGCTGTCTTTATATATACTTCCCAAGTAGGGTGGAAACAAGATGTGACGTAGAGAGGGTGGAGAGAAAAGTGACTGGTGAAAATCAGAGTGTGACAAAGAGGGGATCAGGGTGTGACAAGGAGGGGGGGTGGAGCAAAAACATATCATGAAACAGTGGGGATTGAACCAATGCCCTGGAGGGAGGTGCTTGTTAACAGCGGTTATATAAATAGAATAGTGTTAAGCAGGGGGGATTTAAACCAAATGAAACAGAAGGGGTCTCATGCACACCAACAGACTCCCTGTGAGACAGAGAGTCTGACACGTGAAGCTGAACCTGAAGGCCATTCTCTCCCATGCTCAATCTCTGGTAGAGAGAGGCTGACAGGATGACCGTGTTCCTCGGGCACGCATCTTTCAGTGGGAAGTTCCACCAGGCTCAACCATATCCTCACAGTTTCCCTACACTTCAGAATGTCCTTCCTTTTTTCCTCTTCTCTCTCTAAGTCCTGATGGTGTTAGAGTTCAGAACTCTGTTTATCTTTCTCCTTTTGTTTCTCCCCACTGGGGGTATGGACCAAAATTCTTTTGGGGGTGCAGAAGGTGGATGTTCTGGCTTCTATAACTGTCTCTCTGCTGAACATAGGCATTTTCAGGTCTGTCCATACTCCCAGCTTGTTTCTGTCTTTCCCTAGTGGGATAGGGCTCTAGAGAGGTAAGGTTCCAGGATACACTGGTGAGGTTATCTACCCAGGGAAATCAGGATGGAATCATGATAGCATCTGCAACTTAGTGACTGAAAGATGCTAAGATATAAAGCAGGTCAAAATGATTAATGACCAGGAACCAAAAGGTAGGAATAGAGCTGATGAGAACAGGAATCTTGCAGTGGAAATAAGTGAGGAAGTCTATTTTAAATATGTTCCTAGAGACCTATGACTTTCATAGTTTTTGCTTGATTTTGCTAGCTGACATGGAGTTGGACAAAAATATTGCCTGAGAAGAAGATGTCAAAGTTGAGAACAGGGCTAGAGATTTGGATTAGTGCAGAGAGTAGCTCCTAAGCTTGAAGCAAATCTATGAATGAAAATCCACTGTTCACCCCATCCACCTGACTCTGGGGCCCATATATATTCCACATGAGTCTGTGGAACCTCTCAGTCCCTGTCATCCTGAGCTCACAGTTCATGGTCATAGCTGGGAACATTCTAGGCAGTACTCACTTCAGGATCAGTCTTCCTCGAGTGGCAGGGTAGGATGACCTAGCTTCCCCTTCAGAGAATGGGACAGTCCCTACCTTTGCTACTTTATATTAAAGACAAATAACCTCTATTCTCAGTTACTATTCCCTTCCATTTTACCACCACCCTTGTTCTTATGAACATACTTATTTTGTGTATACTATTCCTACCTTGATTTATTTTTAATTTTTATTATATTTATTTATTTATTAGATAGAAACAGCCAGAAATCAAGAGGGAAAGGAGAGAGAGAGAGAGAGAAACCTGTTATTGTTTCACCATTCACAAAGCTTTCCCTCTGCAGATGAGTATCAGGGGGCTTGTACTCAGGTCTTTGCTCATTGTAATATGTGCATTCAACCAGGTGTCAAATTACCCTTAATATTTTTGTTAGTAGTAATGGATAGAGAAGTTGGAAAGACAATACCAACTACAGCTAGAAATTTCTTATGATTTTTGTAATTGGTAAATGGATTTCTTCCTTGTGCTATCCCTATAGATACACTAGCTTTGGAGGATTTATAAAGTTTATTTTTAGGTACTGAAAGCAAGAACTATCAGTGAGAACAAATACCTAATCAGAGCTTTCAGTTATATTTGTTGCACCTGGTCTGCCAGGTGCACTTGTCTTATTCAAAAGATGCATTCAATCAGATGAGTCTCTTTCTCTTTGTTTCCTTGATGTGTCCTAAGCATGGGAAAATTCTATGCTCTGTGAAATTAAGGATGCATTAATAGTGTGGAGCATTTTTTTATTTTTACAAAATTTGGAAATCCTAAGCCCTGAAATTCTAAACCCTGAAATAGGTTTTCAATTTTCCTTAATGCAACAAGTAAAGCATTGTTAGATGAATATGTGAACTAAAAGAATATACAGTTAGAGATAAAAATCCGAAGTGATCCATCCAAATTCAGTACTTAACAGTAGGCTTTTGTTTCTTGCAATGTCCTTGGACTTACACCAAATCCAACTTCCAAATTGAGGCTCTTGTCTTTTTTTTTTTTTTTTTTTGCAGTGAATGTCAGAGCTTTCAACTCATATGCAAATGTCCCTGTCTCTTAATGTTGGTTGGTTCTGCCCTTTATAGTTGGCAAATTGTAATAAATGTATGCATACTCCAAACTGTAAATTTCTGTTATCTTATTTAGTTAACTTAAGCAGTTCTAACATGACCAGCACATTACTGAAAGAAATAAGCCAACAAGAATTACTTTCTGGTTTTCTCACAAGGTGCTACTACTCAGTATAGGACATACACAGGCAGTATAGGCTATTCTCCTTTGTCTTGTGCCCCTATTCAATACTGGGCAGCTACTTTCAAGTACAGAAACCGTTCTGCCCTTATGTCCTTGGCCCTGATACTCAGAGAGTCTCTGTGTTATCAAAAGAAGACTGTGGAAGGGTCCTGCAGGTGTGGCTCTGAGGCAGTGCACATGTCTTGCATATGTGAGGCTCTGAATTCCATCCTCCACATTACATAAAAATAAAATAGAAATAAAATAATAGGGTATCATGAGGGGTGGAGTAAGGTTCTGTGACCTCTTTCCTTTTCTCTCATTAAAAATAAAATAAAATAGACTGTATGACCTGGGAGATGATGCCGTGGCTAAAATTTTGGACTTAAAAAAAAAAAAAAGAAGACTGAAATTTGCCCACTCTAAAGCAACTATAAACAATTTTCTTCACAGGTGACAGCATAAAATTCTGCTGTGTAAGTTATCTTACAGGAAGCATTTTGATCACGTAAAATTAGAAGTAAAGGAATAGAAAAAGGAAAAAGTCATTTATTTATCTGTTTGATGCAATGGGGATCCAGACCTGCACAATTCTATCACTCCTGCTATATGATTTTTCCTTTAAAATTTAACATAGAGAATGGGAGAACAGGGCCAGGTGGTGACACACCTGGTTGAGTGCACATGTTACAATGTGCAAGGACCCAGGTTTGAGCCCCCAGTCCCCACCTTCAGGGGGAAAGCTTTGCGAGTGGTGAAGCAGTGTTACAAGTGTTTCTATGTCTCTCTACCTCTCTACTACCCTCTTCCCTCTTGATTTCTGGTTCTTTAGTCAATAATTAGAGATAATTTTAAAAAGAGAGATAGAGAATGGGAGACACCACAGCACTTGATCCCATGTGGTGGTCAGGGGCTTGAGGCTGAGTTCTTGAGCATCATAATGAATACACGCTACCTTGTGAGCCATCTCCAAATCCTAAAGGATTTTTTTCCTTTCACTTTTGTCCAAATGACAAGGCTTAATTTACATTTTCCCAGTTCAACTATTGAGAAAGAAACCAACATTTTGAAGTTAAAAGTAGTTTCTACAGTTATTTTTTTATGTTGGGGGAGGAAAACAAAGTTTTTAAAGTGTATAATATGAAAAACAATGATACTGTCAATTTATAGTTATACACAAAAATCTAAAATATAATTATCATTAATAAAAACATTAAAAATTTTCACCATCAACAGAATTAAGTTCAATCTCAATGCATTTATATAATTTAAATAGTTATATATAATGTGTAAATACAGAAAGCTGGAGAAATGTCAACTATTTTTTTTACTCCTTGTTTTCAAGTTCACAGATGAGAACTATCCAAAACAAAGCAAATCAAATAACACAACACAATGATAGCAACCAAAAAATAGTAGTGAACTGTGAAAGATAATGAACCGAGATTGTATCGGCGCCAGTTTCGGTGCTGTGGATAAAAATAAGAAACACAGAAGTAAGTATGACTTAAAAATTATACAATAATTGTGTGGAAATGTACCCCTCTTATCCTATAGTCTTGTCAATATTTCTATTTTATAAATACAAAGTAATTTAAAAATTATAAAGTAAAGATTTGCATAGTCCATGGCATATTATCTGTATCAAATGTTTGAGCTAGAGTGTCATTATTATGGCGAGTCCAGGATCATTGAATCTGTGTAGCTCAATAGCTATTGAGCATTGAGGAGACATTATCACCATAGAAGTCACCCATGCTTGGAAAAGATGTACCACACAATTTGGATTATATTTACTTGCGAGTAACTATTCCTACAAGCTGGAGCCTATCAAAACTGATCTACCTCATGCAACATCTGAAAATAAATAGCCCAGGAGTAAGTCACTGGCTCAATGGTAGAATCAGAGCACTAGACTTCTAACTTCCTGCTTAGCCATCCTTAGCTTGTGCCTATTGTCCTTTTAGATGAAATATAGCTGCCAAACTTACCTTGTATCCTTCTTATAAGCAGAAAGAAAAAATGATGAAAGGCAAAGTCTTATCAAGCAAGGTTTTTCCCTTTTTTTTTTTCCTCATCAGATGTCTGCACTCTAGCCTTTTTTTTTTTAAGATATAGAAAGACAGACACAGAGAGAGAAACAGAGAGAGAGAGAGAGACCACAGCACTGAAACTTCCCCCAGTGCAGTAGAGTCTGGGCTCAAATCCAAATCACATGCATAAATAACAATGCAGGTGCTCTCCCAAGTGAGCTATCTTGCCAGCTCAAGGGTTTTCCGATTTTATTTGATGAAAACCTTCACCCCAGAGCTTCTTCAGATAATAGTTGAACAAGACTCCTATTTATCCTGGAGTCTGGGAAAAGACTTAGGTCAGTCCTTCCTCACAGTCATTAGAGGCTAGTAAAGGAAGAGGGAGTTATGAATGACTTGTGATTAATGAATAATCAATAGTGATTATTATGGTTAGAAGAAAATGTACATTATTACACACTATTATATAGTAGTACTAGTATGTAGTAATATAGAATATAAAATTTTATAATATATAAAGTATACTCTACTATAGTGTCTAATGAATAATCTGGACTCAAACACCAAATGACACTGCTAGATGATCACTATTAGGACAATTTTGACTAGAAACACTGCTTCCAATAACTTCTATCAGTGACACTTATATCTGGGAAACCTTTGGTTAAGGACACCTTTGTTGAAGGCACCTTGGTAAGTAAGTGGCAGGTCTTCTGGAGAGATCTCACATAGAGACAGACCATGTGAGCACACTCTAGCTGGAGAACCTCATTTGTCATTCCAGGAACTGTCAGCAGCAGCACTTGAATTAAACACACATACCTAGTAGAGCCCTGAAGAACAGATATTACTTTTTAGCCACGCTGCAGCCTGACTCTTCTGCCGATGAGTTGATTCTCCACACATTGGATCCAATACTTCACGGAATTATCTTGCTTGTCTTCACTGCCTTTCAGAGTCTTGCATGAAAGGCCTGTGGGCATAAGGACCCACTGCTAAGCCATCTCCCCCTTCATGACCTCTCCTTCAAAGAGACCCAGGCAGGCTTGGAGACCCCTGTTAATAAGCACTTGATTAAATCTTTAGCCAAGAGCCCTACAACTCCTTGGCTCCTGTCTTGGAGAGGTGCATTTTTATCTTACAGATTGCATGATAGGCCCCAGCAATATATTTATGGGACTGCCTATCCCAGTGTGTTAGCCTAATTACATATGAGCCAAGAGAACTCTTTGGCTGATGGTGGAATCCCATTTCTCTAGTTTTGAGCTGTCCATTGCCTTGCTGTTTGACAAATTGTCATGATGCTTGAATCTTAGTAGAATTCAGGACTTTGCAAAATGGAGCCACAAGTCTTTGGTGACATTGACTATACTGACTAATTCACAAGAGCATAAGTGCCACCTACTCAGAGGAGTAAACAATGTGCTGCATCACTGTTTACTGGCAGAAATCCAGTCTTTCAGTGGTGGATCCCCATTTCTCCTACCCAAGCCAACTAGAAAATGAGTACATGACTTTGGTTGACTAACTGGAGACACTCACCCAGGACTTCCTGTTTTGAGTGAAAGATGGACAAGGATGAATGAAAGAGAATTTCTTATGTACTTATTTAAGACATAGTGGCAATAGCCAGTGACCCTGTGGCCAGCCTGCTGTAACCATGTCTGTCTGTCCTGCTCAGAATGTTCTTGCTGTTCTAGACTGTTGGTTCTCCACTGCTCCGTTGGTTCAGCCATTTTCCAAGTCTGCAGCTCTTCTCTCATCTACTCTGTGACCTTTATGGATCCCTTTTTCTGTAAGGGATTCCTTATAAATTTGTGAGCTAGCAAAAGTTCTGGCTAATAGGAAGGAAAATAAACCACCACTGCCTACTGTCCGCCTCCTTTCTTCTAGCTCAGCCTTGCCCTTGGAAGGTTTGGAGGAGAAGAAGAAAAATACATACAAAAGGAGAGGAAGTGTGTGTGTGTGTGTGTGTGTGTGTGTGTGTGTGTGTGTGTTAGTAATGTAAATTTCAAAAAAAAAATTAATTCACTAATTTACTGTAGTGATCTGGAGGTTTTCTTTCTTTTTTTTTTTTCTGGCTCTTTAAAATTTTTTTTTAAATGGAAACACTGACAAAAACCATAGAATAAAAGGGGTACAACTCCACACAGTTCTCACCACAAGAACTCTGTATCCCATCCTGTCCCCTGATAGCTTTCCTGTTCTTTACCCCTCTGGGAGTATGGACCAAGAAACATTATGGGGTGCAGAAGGTGTAAGGTCTGGCTTCTGTAATTGCTTCCCTGTTGAACATGGGCATTGGCAGGTCGATCCATACTCCCAGCCTGTCTCTCTCATTCGCTAGTGAGGCAGGGCTCTGTGAAAGCAGAGCTCCAGGACACATTGGTGTGCCCAGGGAGGTCCAGTTGACATCATGGTAGCATCTGAAACCTGGTGACTGAACGAACAGTTAACATATAAAGCCAAACAGATTGTTGACTAATCATGAACCTAAAGGCTGGAATATTGCAGATGAAGGGGGGGGGCTATATAAGTTATATTCCAAAGGACCCATGACTATAGTTTGTTTTTTTTTCTGAGCCTGACATATGATATGCAGGTGAACCCAAGTTATTGTCTGGAGAGATGATGTCATGACTGGAAAAAGAACCAGAAAGCTGGACCAGGGAAGAGAGTAGCTTCCAAATATGGGAAAGATGTATAAATACTGTTGACTATAAACCCCATTGATTTGATCTGATCTGGGGCCCAGATCTGAATAGCTTAGGAGCCTATGTGATGTCTGCATCCCTGAGCTCTCATTCTGTGATCATGATTAGGAATGCTCCAAGTTGCCCCATTTCAAGACCCACCTTCCTCAGGTGTAGCATAGAATATGTTGTCCAGTGTCCCTTTGGAGGATGGAACATTCTCTGCCATTGTTGATCCATGTTGAGGGCAAGGTCATATGGGCACCCACAAAGGGATCTATTGTGTTGTTCCTGATAGAGATCACCAGTAACAATGAAGAGAGAGATTTATTCAGGTTCTAGACCCATCATGTCTGTTTGGGAATCTCAGAAATCCTCGACTAGGGCCCCAGATGATGGGTGGCCTGATAGTAACTAAAGAGTCATCATTAAAGTATGCCAGTCTCTTGCCCTTAGTCAGCTTTTGCCATCCTTACTTTGATAAGGTTAGCTTTGGAGTGTCTGAGTGAAGTGTAATAGGAAGTAGGTGAGGTGGGTATCTAAGTCTAAGTAGACACTATATCATTATGAACTTTATGGTGTCTTTTTAGGTCTTTCTACTTGCTGCATATACTGAATCATTGCAGACTATTGTGTACTTTTGCTTTCAGGTATATATTTTTCCCTTATTTATGGATACATGTGAACATATGCCTAGCTCATGGGACATGGTCTATATGTAGGTCTTGGGACATTGTTAGGAATTGAGCCACTCCAAAGTGAAATTAAAGAATCCTGTGAAAGGAAAGGTCTCACCTGAGTAATGAGGATGAAGGGTTGACATTCCATGCCTAATGTTTCTGAAGTGAAGCATGCTTAGTTGGTACTCTTTGCATTGATTAGGTTGGTATCGGTATCAGCAGATGCAATATCATACCGTAGAGGTTCCAGGACTGAGGGAAATATAGGCTCTAAGAAGCAAATGGGAGGTTCCTGCTGTCTTAGGGTTTAAGAAGGCAATAGATATTTATTACTATAATCACATTATTTGGCAATTGGGTTAACTTTGAAAATCCCTTTGTTAGGATTTGCTGTATCATACACAACATCACCATAATTTATGTCCTTGGACATTATTTGTATATAGCTCTGTCTTATAGAGTAACGCCACCAATTGCTTCTGTTCTCCCTGGTCTAAGCTTTTAGGAGAGTCAACATTTCCAAGAGTCAGCCTATGGTATATGCATTAAAAAGCTTGAAATATTCAATAAATTTTTTCCTCTAATATCAATTAAATAGTTATTTATATGACTACAAGTTAATAAAAGTGTACATAAACACCATTCCCACCACCAATAGACTGTGTCTTATCCCATCCTCCCCACCTCCTTCCCATGAAGCCAAACATCCACCCCTAACCTTATACCCAGTGATTTTAACTTTAGTGCCCTACTCCAAAATCAGTTAAACCCTGCTTTGAGTTTCCCTTTCTGTTCTTCTTTCTCAACTTCTGTTTATGAGTGGGATCATCCCATACTCGTCTTTGTCTTTCTGACTTAACTCACTTAACATAATTCCTTCTAGCTCCATCCAAAATGGGTCAGAGAAGGTGGGTTCATTGTTTTTGATAGCTGCATAGTGTATATTGCACTGTGTATATATGCCACAGATTTCTCAGCCACTCATCAGTTGTTGGGCATCTGGTTTGCTTCTAGGTTTTAGCTATTATGAATTGTGCTGCTATGAACATCTGTGTACACATTTCTTTTTGGTTGGGTGTTATGGAGTCCTTGGGGTATATCCCTAGGAGTGGGATTACTGGGTCATATGGAAGGTCCATGTCTAGCCTTGTGAAAGTTCTCCAGACTGCTCTCCACAGAGATTGGACCAGTTTACATTCCCACCAACAGTGCAAGGGTTCCTTTGTCCCCACAGCCTCTCCATCATTTGTTGCTGCTGTTCTTTTTGATGTATGCCATTTTCACAGGAGTGAAGCAGTATCTCAATGTTGTCTTTATTTGCATTTCTCTGACAATCAGTGACCTGGAGCAGTTTTTCATGTGTTTTTTAGCCTTTTGGATCTCTTCTGTAGTAAATATTCTGTTCATATCCTCTGCCCATTTTTGGATGGAGTCATTTTCTTTTTTGTTGCTAAGTTTGCTGAGCTCTTTGTATATTTTGGTGATTAGTCTCTTGTCTGATGTATGGCATGTGAAGATCTTCTCCAATTCTGTGAGGGGGTCTCTTTGTGTGATGGTTTCTTTGGCTGTGCAGAAGCTTTTCAATTTGATGTAGTCCCATTTTGTTTTGTTTTGTTTTAGTCTTCCTTGCAACTGGATTTGTATAATCAAAGATGTACTTGAGATTTAGGTGGGAAAGGGTTCCACCAATGTTTTCCTCTAAGTATTTGATAGTTTCTGATCTGACATCCATGTCCTTGATCCATTTGGAGTTGACTTTTGTTTCTGGTGAGATAAGGTGGTTCAGTTTCATTCTCCTTCATGTTTTATCCTAATTTTCCCAGCACCATTTATTGAAAAGAGCTTCTTTCCTCCATTTAATATTTTGGATCCCCTTATCAAAAATTAGATGTCCATAGGTGTGGGGAGAGTTGGAGGCTTAACACATTCTGTTTCATTCCTCTGGTCACTTTTTCATTCAGACTGAGACAAAGGCAGAGAGAGAGAGAGAGAGAGAGAGAGAGAAGGGAGAGAGATCATAGCTTCTCATGCTATAACACCTCTCATGTAATGGTGGGGTTCAAGCCTGGACAGGGCCCACCACAAGGCTCTCATCCTACAAGGTGAGCTATCACTTCTATTTAAGCACCCCCCCCATATATTCCTAATACTCTTTCATGAAAAAGATGGCAATATGTGAAGCCCAGAAGGTAGCGTAAAAAGGAGGCCCTGAGTTTGATCCCCGGCATCCTATATGCCAGAGAGTTGCTCTAGTTCTTCTCTCCTAAGAAAGGAGGAGATGTCATTAGGGACAAAATGGATGAATTCGAGGTGATTATACTAGAGAATGAATAGGTGGAAGATAACTGCCATGTGGTTTTATTCTTTATTATTATTTTTTTAAGATTTTATTTATTTATGAGAAAGATAGGATGAGAGAGAAAGAACCAGACATCACTCTGGCACATGTGCTGCCGGGGATCGAACTCAGGACCTCATGCTTAAGAGTCCAAAGCTTTACCACTGCGCCACCTCCCGGACCACCATGTAGTTTTATTCTGATGTAGAATATAGATAACTAAAGCAAACAAAGTTAAAAATAGTAATAAAAATAATCTTATTCATTCTTAGCTTCTGTGTGAACTAAGGTGGATATTGGAAGCAGAGGCTCTTTGGTATAATGTTCTAGAATTTTGGTGGTAGGTGTGGACACACACACACACACACACACACACACACACACACTCACACCAGGCTCCTAAACTCTTAATTTTATAAACTTGTGCTAGATCAATTAAAAATCTGCTGGGGCCGGGTGGTGGTACACCTGGCTGAGAGCACATGTTACAGTGCACAATGACCCAGGTTTGAGCCTCCCAGTCCCCACCTGCAAGGGGAATGCTTTGCAAGTATTAAAGAAGTGTTTCAGGCGTCATCTCTCTGTTTCTCCCTCTCTATCACTCCCTTCCTTCTCATTATCTGGCTGTCTCTAACCAGTAAATAAAATAAAGAAAGTAAAAAAATTTTTTAAAGCTTTTAAAAATGTGGCATATATTAGAATATAATGTCACAAAGCCTTACAAATATATTTATTCATTCAACCTGCCACTGTTCACTCTCTGTAGCTCTGAACAAGGAAGTTCTGTATTTTTCCTACTGACAGTAGTACCTTGTCTTCAGAAGTTATAAAAAGATTTTATTTTCTGTCTTCCAGAGACAGAGTATGTCATTAAGAGCAAATAATTTGCTTCTGAGGATTGATGGATTAGACAATATTTACCCACAATTTGGCAATAGCAGTTTATTTACTATGGCACCCAGGAGTTCATGTATAAAAAAGTTATCTGGTTTCTGTATACTCCCCTAGTGGTGGAAAAGATGCTTATATTTCATAAAAATGAAATTAATTTGAAAGACAGAAAATGAGGTTAAGAAAAAATGTATACTTGCATGAAATTGGTACTCAAATTATATGCCAAGAAATCCTCTATTTGCTAGGCTATGCAAGTCACTCTGAAGCATCAAATCATAGTGTTATATGCATAATCATTTATCAAAGCCAATTTAAATATTTAAGTAATAGGTATTTCCTTAAATAGTCTCAGTGATCTTTCTTCTCCTACAACAAGATGTCTAGTAACCACTAACCCTCAATATTATAAGGGTATTTTCCCAGTCCTATAATCTTTAGCTAAGTTGTTTTGTGATTTAATAATACTGCCTTGAGAAAGTTTGTTTGTTTCAGAGAGAGAGGAAGTGAAGGAGAAGGAGAAAAGATATAGGATGAGGGCCAGGCCAGGGCAGGCCATGTCCGGGTGGGGTGAGGTCAGGGCACTGTTCAACTCTGGCATATGGTAATATACTTCTGATGTTCATGACTTAGATTCAGATCTATTTTTTTAAGATTTATTTGTTTATATGTATGTGAAGGAAATGGAGAAAGTGTGTATGTGTGTGTGTGTGTGTGTGTGTGTGTGTGTGCGTGTGTGTGTTTGTGTGTGTGTGTGTGTGTGTATCCAGAGCATTGCTTGACTCTGGGATATGATGGTAATTGAACCTAGGGCTTCAGGCATGCAAATTCTGTTCTCTAACCAGTCAAGCTATCTCTCTGGTCCAACATCCAGTTTTATTTTGTTAGGCTTCTATAGGACTTTAAAGTATGTGAGATATTTGTAAGAGGCCTTCTCCTCCAGATCCTGTATCTTTAATAAATTCAGCAGTTGTCCCCAGTGGCCTCATATTAAAGAATATGTCAATCAATTTGTGTTAATGGGGGCTGGCAGTAGTGCACTGGGTTAAGCACACATAGTACAAAGAGTAAGGACCTGTTTGAGCCCCCAGTTCCCCACCTATAGATGGGTCACTTCACAAGTGGTGAAGCATGTCTACAGGTGTCTATCTTTCTTTCCCCTTCCCTATCCTCTCCTCCCCTGTCAGTTTCTCTCTGTTCTATACACACACACAAAAAAAAATGGTCACAGGAGCAGTGGATTTGTACTGCAGGCATCAAGCCTCAGCGATAACCCTAGAGGCAAAAATAACTAATAAACAAAATAAATAAATAAATTGCTGGCACTCACATGGAGTGGCTCCAGTGGGGGGGGTAAGCCTCTGACCCTCCCTCACCAGCTCTAGTGACTGCATGAATTAGAGAGACATTGGGAGATATTCTGGTACGAACATCCGTTTATTTGGAGATGGGTACAGGATTTTATACTGAGTTAAACAAAGAACATTTTTCACATGTCAGAAATTGCAGTTTCTTAAAGGTCAGCTTGCCCCTATGGTAGGGGGTTTGTATGACAAGAATTGATGAGATGCATAAACGTCAAGACAACTAGTTTTTATGATGCAGGCAAGTTAATTATTCAAAGGTATTTGAGCAAAGCATAGGGGTTGAACCAGTAAGGTGAGGTAGAGAAGG
>NW_026647220.1:0-120000 GCF_950295315.1 Erinaceus europaeus
GGCACAGCACCCAGTGAGCCCATGGAGGGTGGGCAGGGCTGTGGGGTCTCTCCTCTCTCAGCACCAGGCACAGCACCCAGGGAGCTCATGGAGGGTGGGCAGGGCTGTGGGGTGTCTCCTCTCTCAGCACCAGGCACAGCACCCAGGGAGCCCATGGAGGGTGGGCAGGGCTGTGGGGTCTCTCCTCTCTCAGCACCCTGCACAGCACCCAGGGAGCCCATGGAGGGTGGGCAGGGCTGTGGGGTGTCTCCTCTCTCAGCACCCTGCACAGCACCCAGGGAGCCCCATGGAGGGTGGGCAGGGCTGTGGGGTCTCTCCTCTCTCAGCACCAGGCACAGCACCCAGGGAGCCCATGGAGGGTGGGCAGGGCTGTGGGGTGTCTCCTCTCTCAGCACCCTGCACAGCACCCAGAGAGCCCATGGAGGGAGGGCAGGGCTGTGGGGTCTCTCCTCTCTCAGCACCCTGCACAGCACCCAGGGATCCCATGGAGGGTGGGCAGGGCTGTGGGGTCTCTCCTCTCTCAGCACCAGGCACAGCACCCAGGGAGCCCATGGAGGGTGGGCAGGGTTGTGGGGTGTCTCCTCTCTCAGCACCAGGCACAGCACCCAGGGAGCCCATAGAGGGTGGGCAGGGCTGTGGGGTCTCTCCTCTCTCAGCACCAGGCACAGCACCCAGGGAGCCCATGGAGGGTGGGCAGGGCTGTGGGGTGTCTCCTCTCTCAGCACCCTGCACAGCACCCAGGGAGCCCATGGAGGGAGGGCAGGGCTGTGGGGTCTCTCCTCTCTCAGCACCCTGCACAGCACCCAGGGAGCCCATGGAGGGTGGGCAGGCCTGTGGGGTCTCTCCTCTGTCAGCACCAGGCACAGCACCCAGGGAGCCCCATGGAGGGTGGGCAGGGCTGTGGGGTGTCTCCTCTCCCAGCACCCTGCACAGCACCCAGGGAGCCCATGGAGGGTGGGCAGGGCTGTAGGGTCTCTCCTCTCTCAGCACCCTGCACAGCACCCGGGGAGCCCATGGAGGGTGGGCAGGGCTGTGGGGTGTCTCCTCTCTCAGCACCCTGCACAGCACCCAGGGAGCCCATGGAGGGTGGGCAGGGCTGTGGGGTCTCTCCTCTCTCAGCACTCTGCACAGCACCCAGGGAGCCCATGGAGGGTGGGCAGGCTGTGGGGTCTCCTCTCCCCTTTATCATTTCCACTCCACAGTAATGGGTGGAGTTAAAGCCAGGTCGGTCTGGAGGACAGGAGCAGCCATCTGCCGGTGTCCCTGGCCCTGCTCTGCCTTCCTGGGGTGCCTACAGCGACTTCCTGTCCATCCTGTGTGGGGCCCGTGACACAGGTCTGTGCTCTGGTCCTGGCTGCTCCGTGACTGTCCTGATCCTGTGTCAGCCGTGGACACAAGGCCAGTGTCCTGCACGGCCCCACCTGAGCTGGAAGCTCCTTGAGCAGGCAGACAGGACGCCTGAAGACTTGTTTGTGTTTTAAAAACATTGCATTTATTTTTTTTAGACATTGAGAAGGGGAGGTAGAGAGGGTGACACCACGGCTGCATCACTCACAAAGTTTCCCCTTGCGGGTGGGGACTGGGAGCTTGAACCCGGGTCTTTGTCCACTGGCACGTGTGCTCAACCGAGTGTGCCACCACCTGGCCCCCCTGAAGCATATTTCTTTATCTCAGAGAGAGAGAGGGAGAGGGAGAGGGAGAGGGAGAGGGGCAGAGGGAGAGGGAGAGGGGCAGAGGGAGAGGGAGAGGGAGAGGGAGAGGGGCAGAGGGAGAGGGGCAGAGGGAGAGGGGCAGAGGGAGAGGGAGAGGGGCAGAGGGAGAGGAAGAGGGAGAGGGAGAGGGGCAGAGGGAGAGGGGCAGAGGGAGAGGGAGAGGGAGAGGGGCAGAGGGAGAGGAAGAGGGAGAGGGAGAGGGAGAGGGGCAGAGGGAGAGGAGCAGAGGGAGAGGGGCAGAGGGAGAGGGGCAGAGGGAGAGGGGCAGAGGGAGAGGGAGAGGGGCAGAGGGAGAGGGGCAGAGGGAGAGGGGCAGAGGGAGAGGGAGAGGGAGAGGGGCAGAGGGAGAGGAGCAGAGGGAGAGGGAGAGGGAGAGGGGCAGAGGGAGAGGGGCAGAGGGAGAGGGGCAGAGGGAGAGGGGCAGAGGGAGAGGGAGAGGGAGAGGGAGAGGGAGAGGGAGAGGGAGAGGGAGAGGGAGAGGGAGAGGGAGAGGGAGAGTCCGGGACCAGAGCAGCCCTGCCGACAGCCTGAGCGGTCCCAGGCATCGAACCCAGGGCTGTTCTCCCTCAAGTCCTGCTCTCCACCCTGAGCCCCTCAGGGCCGCAGCTGGTCTGTGCTGGTTCCGGTGGGAAGAGCCGTATCTCGGGCCGTGACCCTGCGCCAGCCCTGCCCCACCTCCTGGCCGGCCGGGATGGGGGATACACAGGGCCCCTTCTCCAGCTGCACAATCAGACACTTTGAGGCAGGACACAAAGCCCAGTGTTGTGCGGTGAACGAGCCGGTGGACACAATGGGTCCAGGCCTCCACACTGCGGCCTCCGCGGCAACCTGGCCGACCCCCCTCGTCCCCGCGGCCTCTGCTGGCCCAGTGACCCCCACTGGTGACCCTCAGCAAGGTGCCAGCGTCCCCTGCGGAGCCTCCTGCAGGCCTGGCTCGCACGGGGTGCAGCTTCCCCAGCTCCCACAGCCACATGACGGCCTAGCCCATCCCCAGGACACCGGGAGGGTCTGACGGGGAGCACTGGGCTCCGGCCCAAGTGTGTGGGGCGGGGTGGACCCTCAGCCGATGGCGGGCCTGACTTTTGCCCCCCTCCCCCACCTCTGTGTCACCCTGTGACTGTGTCCCCTCCCAGCCCTCAGCCCCAAAGTCATGAGAGGAGGGTCTGAGCCTTGACCACAGGCCTGGCTCCAGCACCCCGCCTTCCCCTGGACCTGCTCTCGGAAGACCCTGCTGCCCCACCCCAAGCAACTCCCCTGTCCAGGTGTCCCCTGCCCACAGCAGGGAAGATCAGGACCCTGGGAAGCAGGGTGGGGAGGACACTGCCCGCCACAGCGTCACCTGCAGTCCGTCACTGGTCTGGTGGACACACGGCACCCACAGACACCTGGCTAGTGGCGGGGCGGACTAGATGGGTGTCCAGGGGAGGGGTTGGGGTGACAGTGTGGAGGAAGGGATGAGTAACTAGGCGGCACTGAGTGGATGAATGAGACAGAGGCTTGAGTGGACAGGTGGGTGGCTGGCTGGGTGGAGAGTGGTTGAGGGGTGAGTGGATAGATGGGCAGGGTGGGTGAGTGGATGGACAGATGGACGGATGGACAGATGGATGGATGGATAGATGGATGGATGGATAGATAGATGGATGGCTGGGAAGATATATGGATGGGAAGATGGATGGATGAATGGATGGATGGATGGATGGATGGATGGATGGATGGATGGATAAGTGGATGGATGATGGATAGGTGAAAAGATGGATGGATGGATGGATGGATGGATGGATGGATGGATGGAAAGATGGATGATGCATGGGAAGATGGATGGATGGATAGATAAATGGAAGGATGGATTGATAAATGGATGGATGATGGATGGATGGGAAGATGGATGATGGATGAGTGGTGGATAGATGGGTGGGAAGATGGATGATGGATGGATAGGAAGATGGATGGGTGGACAGATGGATGGGAGGATGGATGGATGGATGGATGAGTAGATGGATGATGGATAGATGAATGGATGGATGGATGAGAAGCTGGATGGATGGAAAGATGGGTGGATGGGAAGATGGATGGGTGGATGGGTGGATGGAAGGATGGAAGGATAAGTGGATGGATAAGTGGAAGGATGATGGATGGATGGGAAGATGGATGAATGGGAAGATGGATGGGTGGATGGATAGACGAACGGATGGGAAGATGGATGAGAGGGTGGATGGGAGGATGGGGAGATGGATGATGGATAGATAGGAAGATGGATGGGTGGATGGATGGACGGTTGGATGGATAGATGGGTGGGGAGATGGATGATGGGTAGATAGGAAGATGGATGGATGGATGGATGGATGGATGGATGGATGGGAAGATGGATGGATGAGTGGGTGGGTGGATAGATGGGGAAGGTGAGAGGTTGGCAGGTGCATGGCTGGGTGGGTGGGTAGCTGATGGTGGGTGGCCACAGAGTGAGTGGCTGACAGTGTGTTGTGTGTACCCCACGCATATGGGTGGCTGTCCACGGGCAGCAGGCTGGCCAGGGACGACCCCCAGCCCTCACTCCAGGCCGCTGAGCTGGATGGAGGAAGCTGCTTTCTCCCTCAGTGCTTGAGCCCAGCGTGCAGCCTCGTGGAGTGGCCTTGGCCCCACGTCCAGACAGAGGGGACACAGAGAAAGGCCGTGAGCCCCTGTTCACTGAGGCCATGCTGGGCCAGGGACCAGGGGGCTGTGGGTGCCGGGCTCCTGGCCTGAGCTGCGGAAGAGCCGAGGTGCCCTGTCTTGCCCTGTTGCCAATGCCAGGCTCGCTGCCTCAGCCAGGCACCCGGAGGTGGGGGTGTCACGCCTGTCCTCACAAAGCTGGCCTTCCAGGGACATGGCTGAAGGGTGCCTGGTGGCTGGTGCCCATGGTCCAGGCTGAGTAAGTCACAGGGGTGTCCTCAGGTCCTGTCCCCCAGTCCCTTCAGGTGGGGTCCTGTCTCCTGTCCCTTCAGGTTGGACCCTATCTTCCTGTGCCCCTGACCCTCTGTCCTCTCAGGTTAAACCCTGTTTCCCTGTCCACACCAGTTGGGTCCTGTCTCCTGTGGCCCTGATTGCTGCTCCCTGTTACCCTGTCCCCATCCCGTCTCCTACCTCCTGCCCCCCATCCCCTGCCCCTGTCCTCTGCCCCTGTCTCCTACTCCCTGTCCCCTGGCCCTTGCCCCCTGGCCCCTGACCCTGGCCCTGTCCCCTGCATCTGTCCCCCTACCCCTGTCTCCTACCCCCTGTCCTCTGACACTGGCCCTGTCCCCCTGCCCATCTCCTACCCCAACCCCTAGCCCCTGCCCCTCTGTCCCCTGACACTGCCCGTCCCCCTGCCCCTCTCCCTGCCCCCTGCCCCTGCCCTTGTCCCCCTGTCCCCTGCCCTTGTCCCCTTGCCCCTGTTCCCTATCCATGTCACTCTGTCCCTTGCCCCTGACCTTGTCCTCCATCCCCTGCCGTTGTCCCCTATCCCTGTCCCCCTGCCCCTGTCCCTGCCCATCTCTGTCCCCTGCCCCAGGCCTGGCCCCAGCATGCCAGGCGCCTGGGAGCCCAAAGTGAAGAAAGCACCATTGTGGGGCAGGCGTCCGCTCACTCTGTCCCCCCTTGTTCGCAGGGGCGGCAGATGTGGCCGGGGACAATGAGGGGCCCTCCCGGGACGCAGCGGTGACAGACTCCCCGGGCGCAGCCAGCCCCGGCAACGTCTGGCAGGACGCCCGTCCAGCTGAGCAGGGGAGCCGCCCCCACCTCACCCGCCTCTTCTCGCGAGACGCCCCAGGCCGGGAGGACAACACCTTCAAAGACAGACCCTTGGAGTCGGACGGGCTGCAGACTGTGGAGGAGCTGGGCCCCGCCATGGCCGCACAGAAGAGGCCCTCTCAGCGGCACAGCGCCAAGTACCTGGCGTCCGCCAGCGCCCTGGACCACGGCCGCCCTGGCCTGCTGCCCCGACGCCCGGCCGGGGACCGCGGGCTGCTCCAGACCCTGGGCCGCTTCTTCAGCGGGGACAAGGCCGTCCCCAAGCGGGGCTCGGCCAAGGTGAGCGCCCGGGACTAGCCCAGCTCCCCGGGGTGCAGGCCACCTGGCCGCCCCGTCTGCAAACTCTGTACCTTCCGGATTCTGGACGGGAGGGACGAGGCGGGGGTCCCCATGTGTGACTCTGGGGGCTCTGCGTCCAGTCTGTGTCCCCCTCCCTCGTCCTGGGGTGCGAGGAACCCCTGTCCTGGCTTACCCCCCAACCCCCACCCCGGCCCTCAGGTCTTTGGGGTCAGCTGGCCGGTAAAGCCCCTCTGAGCCGATGCTCTGCTGTCTGACTTGTTTGCGACGTCAACGGGGACGGGGTCGGGGAGGAGGGGACTGAGCGCCTCTGTGACTGCTCTGGCCACCGTCCTGGTTACCCCTGCAGGCTCCTAACAGTCAACAGTGGTTTTTGTTTGTGTTATCTTTATCAGTAGTGATTTCATAATGATGAGCGAGACTGTAAGATCACAGGGGTACAGCTCCACACAGCTCCCACCCCCAGAGCTCCGTGTCCCATCCCCTCCACTGGAAGCTTCCCTGTTCTTTATCCCTCTGGGAGTCTGGACCCAAATTCTCTATGGGGAGCAGAAGGTGGGAGTTGTGGCTTCTGTCATTGCTTCTCCACTGGACATGGGTGTTGGCAGGTGGATCCACACCCCCAGCCTGTGTCTGTCTGTCCCTAGTGGGGCAGGGCTCTGGGGAGGGGAGGCTCCAGGACACGTGGGCGAGGGCGTCTTCCCAGGGAAGTCAGGACGGTGTCATGGTGGCATCTGCAACTTGATGGCTGAAAAGAGTTAAGATATAAAGCAGAACAAAGTGTTTAATAATCAGGAACCTAAAGGCAGGAATAGAGCAGATGAAACTAGGTGTCTCCATGTGGAGAGAAGCTAGAAAGTCTACTTTAGGTCTGTTCCAAGGAGCCCGTGACTTTACTAATTTTTCCTGAGCCTGACAGCTAACGTGTAGGTGGGCTAACGGTGTTGTCTGGGGAGGTGTTGTCAGAGCTGAGAGCAGGACTAGAAAGCTGACTCAGAAGTCTTAATAAAGGGATAGAGGGACGCGCCCTCTGCTGGCCGTGCTGGCTCTGTGGAGGGTTTTGGGTTTGTGTGAGAGAAGAGGCCACCCAGGATGGCCAGCCCTAGGCCGGGGCCGGGCGTCCGTTGGACTCTGAGGGGTGCTGGCTGGCTGGGGGGGGGGGGGCAAACAGGACAGCCAGGCCAGAGGAGAGGACAACAGCCTGTCCTCCAGCCCCATCCGCTCGCTGGCCCTGAGATCTGGTGAGGGCACAGCAGAGGGCTTGCCGTGGGGGGCCGGACACCCCAAGCCCCGGCCCCGGCCTCGGCCCTCAAAGTGTCAGGGCTTTGCTCCGACTCCAAGTCTGAAAACGGGGGGCCAGGTGGTCTGGAAATTGTTCAGCGCTGACTGTTGAGTTTGTCTTTTGTTCTGGGATCCTGGCTGGGGTCAGGGTCCAGGGGAGGCTCGGGCTTGACTCAGGTCTGAGAGTCCTCCCAAAGGGCGGAGGCCAGTGGCCGCTGTACTGCCCCTCTGCCGGTACCCCGGGCCGGGCCGAGTGTCCTGAGAGGACCGACTGCTCTCTGCCTCACGCCCACCGTCCTGCCTCTGCATCCTGTCTGTCTCGGGGGTACAGCTTCCTGACACCAAAGCATCGGTCAGCTGGCCCCGGCCCTAGTTCTAGCATCCCAGGAAGCCCTGCTCCCCTGGGAGTGGCCCCGGTGAGGAGGACGTGAGGGCTCTCGGGGCAGACTCAGGGCACACCAGCCGCAGGGGTCTCCGTGCTTCCAAAGGAAAGGTTCTGGACTTTGGGTCCTCTGTGTTTTGCAAGGATGCAAGGAAGGATGGGAGGAAAGGAGGGGAAAAAAAGGTGAAGGGAGAGAGGAAGAAAGAAAGAAAGAAAGAAAGAAAGAAAGAAAGAAAGAAAGAAAGAAAGAGAGGGAAAGGAAGGAAGGAAGGAAGGAAGAAAGAAAGAAAGGGAAAGACAGAAAGAAGAAAAAGGAAAGGGAGAGGGGCCAGGTGGTGGCATACCTGGTTGAGTGCACATGTTATAGGAAAGGGGGAAAGAGAGGAAGGAAGAAAAGAGAAAGAGGAAAGAAAAGGGTAGGGAGAGAAGGAGAAAGAGGAAAAAGGGGAAGAAAGAAAAAGAGGAGGGGAGGAAGGCAGGCAGGAAGGAAGGAAGGCGGTTGCCAGGTTGCCGCAGATGCAGGGCCCTGAGGGCACCGTCGCGGGACAGTGGGCAGTGAGAAGTGGCTTCAGTGGCTGTCAGGGGCCTCCAGGGCTGAGTATGGACAGAGGGGAGGCCACAGCCTTGTCCTCTCTGGGGGCAGCCAGCTCAGACCACTGGGCTTCACAACTGCCCACACAGGCCAGCCCACTCCAGATAGGGGTCTCTGCTCAGAGATGTTTGGGGAGGGGTCTCTGCTCAGAAATGCTTGTGAAGGGTCTCTGGTCAGAGATGATTGGGGAGGGGACTCTGCTCAGAGATGATTGGGGAGGGGACTCTGGTCAGAGATGTTTGGGTAGGGGTCTCTGGTCAGAGATGATTATGGAGGGGTCTCTGCTCAGAGATGTTTGGGGAGGGGTCTCTGCTCAGAGATGTTTGGGGAGGGGTCTCTGCTCATAGATGCTTGGAGAAGGTCTCTGCTCAGAGATGATTGGGGAGGGGACTTTGGTCAGAGATGATTGGGGAGGGGTCTCTGCTCAGAGATGATTGGGGAGGGATCTCTGCTCAGAGATGTTTGGGGAGGGGTCTGCTCATAGATGCTTGGAGAAGGTCTCTGGTCAGAGATGATTGGGGAGGGGTCTCTGGTCAGAGATGTTTGGGTAGGGGTCTCTGGTCAGAGATGATTATGGAGGGGTCTCTGCTCAGAGATGTTTGGGGAGGGGTCTCTGCTCAGAGATGATTAGGGAGGGGTCTCTGGTCAGAGATGATTGGGGAGGGGTCTCTGGTCAGAGATGATTGGGGAGGGGTCTCTGGTCAGAGGTGCTTGGGGAGGGGTCTCTGGTCAGAGATGATTGGGGAGGGCTCTCTGGTCAGAGATGATTGGGGAGGGGTCTCTGGTCAGAGATGTTTGGGGAGGGGTCTCTGGTCAGAGGTGCTTGGGGAGGGGTCTCTGGTCAGAGATGATTGGGGAGGGGTCTCTTCTCAGAGATGATTGGGGAGGGGTCTCTGGTCAGAGGTGCTTGGGGAGGGGTCTCTGGTCAGAGATGATTGGGGAGGGCTCTCTGGTCAGAGGTGCTTGGGGAGGGGTCTCTGGTCAGAGGTGCTTGGGGAGGGGTCTCTTCTCAGAGATGTTTGGGGAAGGTCTCTGCTCAGAGCTGTTTGGGGGAGGTCTCTGGTCAGAGGTGTTTGGGAAGGGGTCTCTGGTCAGAGATGATTGGGTAGGGGTCTCTGGTCAGAGATGATTGAGGAAGGGTCTCTGGTCAGAGATGTTTGGGGAAGGGTCTCTTCTCAGAGATGATTGGGGAAGGGTCTCTGGTCAGACATGATTGGGGAGGGGTCTCTGCTCAGAGATGTTTGGGGAAGGGTCTCTGGTCAGAGATGTTTGGGGAAGGGTCTCTGCTCAGAGATGTTTGGGGAAGGGTCTCTAGTCAGAGATGTTTGGGGAAGGGTCTCTGGTCAGAGGTGCTTGGGGAGGGGTCTCTGCTCAGAGATGCTGGAGAAGGTCTCTGCTCAGAGATGATTGGGGAGGGACTCTGGCACTTGTGGTTCCTGTCTGATCTGGGGGACAGCACACCTCGGGGGTGCCCCCATCTCCCCCCTGCCCTGCTCCCTGGCCACGGCTACTCCCTGCCTCTCAGGACCCGGGGTGGCCTTGGGGCCCGGCTCCCCCGACCATGCCTCCATGGCTGGGGTGAGGGGCTCCCAATGGGTGGAATGTCCCTGGCGGCCAGCCACCCCCGGGCCTGGGAATGCAGCCCCCCACGCCCATTCCTGGGGTGGGGGCTCAGAGGTGCCCTGCGCGCAGAAAGGCCGCCTTGTGGCCGGCGGGTGGGCAGGCGGGCACTGAGCCAGCACCCAGCTGGGTTTGAGGTAGGGTCAGTTCCCTGCACATGGCCTCAGGCAGGCTCCTGGGTGCTGCCCCGGTGCCACATCTGTCACTGAGCTCCAGGGCCGTCCACCCGTCAGCCTAGCCTCTGGGGTCCAGCAGGTGGGGGCCAGGAGCCTGCAGAACTGACCACAAGCCCAGCCGGCCAGCCCTGGGGTCCCCCGCGTCCAGACCAGTCCTTGGCTGAGTCTTGCGTGAGGTCTCCTCCCGTGGGGACTTCTAGTATCTCCGGCCTGGCCGCCGGTGGAGTGGCCGCCTGTTGTCCCCAAGGCCTGGGTGTGGTGGGCACTGGCGGGTGACGGGGCTTGCACCCCCTCCATGTGCCTGGAGCCCCCAAGTGTGTCTGTGGGGCCCCGGCCGGGCTCTGGGGTCCGGCTCCCTGGTGCGTCTGTCCCTCACCACGTCCCCCCAGGGCAGCCCGCCCTCATCCCCTCTCGCTCGTGTCCCAAGGGCCCCTGCTTCCGCGAGGGATGGCCGCCGGGGGCCGGACACACGTCCCCTGTGACTCCTGGCTCCAGGTCCCCGAGGCTGCCTGAAGTCTGGGCTGGGTGACGGCTGCCCGCCGCCTGCAGGCCCTCCCGCTCGGCCCCTTCAGGACCCGGGCCTCGGAGCCGGGCTGCGGGCTGGCCTGGCCCACACCACCCGTGGGGGCTGCACCTCTCCACCCCGGTCTCCCTCTGCTGTCTCTTCTCTGTCTTTATCTGTGTGTCTCTCTGTGTCTCTGTTTTCTGTGTACCTCTCTCTCTCTCTGTGTGTGTGTCTGTCTTTTTGTATCTCTCTGTGAGTCTCTGCTTCTATCTTTCTCTCTGTTTCTGTCTCTGTGTCTCTATTTTTGTCTCTGTGTTTCTCTCTCTCTCTGTTTCTCTTCCTCTGTCTCTGTCCCTGTGTCTGAGTCTGTCCTGCTGTGTCTGTCTCTGGATATCTCTCTGTTTGTCTTTATGCCTCATTATATCTCTCTGTGTCTCTGTTTACGTCTCTCTTAGTTCTATGTCTCTGTATCTCCTTATTTCTGTATCTCTGACTGTCTCCCTGACACGTCTGTATTATTTTGTGTGTCTCTTGATCTCTCTTTCTGTATGTCTCTGGGTGTCTCTGTGTCCTTACCTGTCTCTCTTGATGTCTCTGTCTCTCCCCGTCTGTCTCTGTTCACTCTGCTGTGACAGCCTCAGAGAATGTCCCCTGCCGTCACCCAGCTCTCGTGCTGGGAGTGGGCCTCTTCAACTGTGCCGACCTCCAAATTGAGAAGTCCCCAAGTGTTCCCCAAAGCGAGGGAGACTCAGCTCGGGCTGGGCCCCTGGCCCCCACCAAGAGGGAAGGGACTGGGAGAGTACCGGCTTCACCACTCGTGCGGACCCGGGCTGAGCCCCTGACACCACATTAGAGCTCACACAGCACCAGGGGAAGCTCCACGAATGGTGGAGTGATGTGGTGGTGTCTCTCCTTGCCTCTTGTCCCTTGTGGTATCTCTCCTTGACTTTGTCTCCATCTGAAAATGAAAGAAAAATTAAAGTTCACCAAGAGCAGCAGAATATAGCACATGGGTGAAAAATGAGTGAATGAATGTAGGAAGGAAGGAAGGAAGGAAGGAAGGAAGGAAGGAAGGAAGGGAGGGCAGGGACCCCACCCCTGCTGCAACCAGAGCAGGCAGACCCCGAGGGCCGCCAGGGTGATATCGAGAAGCTGCCTGCTGCGTCTCAGCCTGGATCCCATGCCCACCAGAGGGGAGCAGAGTGGGCAGATGGCTCCGGGGGCAGCTTCTAGGCCCTCACCCGTGCTGCTGTTCTCCAGAACATTCCTTCCTTGAGAAAAACAGAGACAGAGACGGGGGCCGGGCGGTAGCGCAGCGGGGAAAGAGCCCCCGGCTCCCCACCCGCAGGGGAGTCGCTTCCCAGGCGGTGAAGCAGGTCTGCAGGTGTCTGTCTTTCTCTCCCCCTCTGTCTCCCTCTCCTCTCTCCATGTCTCTCTGTCCTGTCCAGCAGCGACGACATCAGTAATAACTACAACAACTATAAACAAAACAAAAAAGAAAAGGAAAAAACAGAAACACCAGCTTCCGTGCCCTCGAACCCAGGCTCAAGCCCAGCAGCACCACACGCCAAAGCTGGGCCTGTTACCTGTCTGTCTCTCTGTCTTTCTGTCTCTGTCTCTCTGTCTCCAATAAAGCCTTGAGTGGAGGAAGCTGGTCACTTGAGCTCTGACCGCCCAGGAGGTGGTTTGATCTGGGGGACAGGGGCTCCCCTCGGGACTGAAGTAGCCCCAGACCGCCCCCTTCCCGGGGGGGCTTCCTCTCCTGCTCTGGCCAGCAGGGGACGTGGGGGTGTCCTGGACCCCGTCTCGTCTGCGCCTTAGACCCAAAGCAGAACACACAGTGGCCATGGTGACAGTGACAGCGCTGGTGGCCACTGCTGCCCCGTCCCCACTCGGACCCCTCCCCAGGTGAGGCCCCAGGAGAGACGCGAGACAGCTGGGTCCCCAGGCCCCCTTCCCGGCCGCGGCTTCCTGCCCCTATGTGCCCTCCTCCTGCCCCTCCCCCTGGCTGGGCTCCAGCCAAGCCACCGGGGAGCGTGTGACCCCGTGGGGACTCAACAGGCCGCTCTGTCCCCAGCAGGTCCCCTGGCTAAAGCAGCATGGGTGCCACCTGCCCTCCCAACGCAGTCTGTGCAGCCTCTACAAGGTAAGTGAGCTGGGCAGCCGAGGCCACCTGAGGCCACACACGGTCCCTTAGCCTCCCCAGGTCACCTGAGGCCACACACGGTCCCTTAGCCTCCCCCACAGGTCACCTGAGGTCACCTGAGGGCACACACGGTCCCTTAGCCCCCACAGGCCACCTGAGGTCACCTGAGACCACACATGGTCCCTTAGCCCCCACAGGCCACGTGAGGTCACCTGAGGCCACACACGGTCCCTTAGCCCCCCAGGTCACCTGAGGGCACACACGGTCCCTTAGCCTCCCCAGGTCACCTGAGGTCACCTGAGGGCACACACGGTCCCTTAGCCTCCCCAGGCCACCTGAGGCCACCTGAGGCCACACACGGTCCCTTAGCCCCCACAGGCCACCTGGGGTCACCTGAGGCCACACACGGTCCCTTAGATCTCTTAGGTGACCTGGGGTCACCTGGGGTCACACATGATCTCTTAGCCCCCCCAGGTCACCTGAGGCCACCTGAGGTCACCTGAGGTCACCTGAGGCCAAGGTCCCTTAGCCTCCCCCAGGCTACCTGGGGTCACCTGAGGCCACACACGGTCCCTTAGATCTCTTAGGTCACCTGGGGCCACCTCAGGTCACTGGAGGCCATCTGAAGCCACCTGAGGTCACCGGGATCACCTGAAGTCCCCAGCAGGGCTGTGGCGGCCCACTCCTGCCCAGTTCTGTGGTCACTCCTGAGTGGCCTCAGGCAGTCCCATGGGGTCTCCAGGAAGCTGGGTTTGGGTTAGGGAGAAGGCCCCTGGCAGGCAGGGCTGGGGACAGTGACTGCTGTGGCCTGGGGTGCCAACCGCCCTGGCCCTGACCAGCCGTGTCCTGTGGGTCCTGGCAGACCTGCACCGTGGGGAGAGGACCCTCTCTATGACCGGGGACCCGGGCCTGTCCTCCGTCCCCCCGGGGGATGGCCTCACTGGTCAGCTGGCCGCCCACACACATGGTCCCCAAGCCATCCTCAGCCCGGCCATGGCGGTGCCACTGCCAGCAGCCTGGGGACCGTGTGTGTCCCCAGCTGGAACCAGTGCCAGGCAGGGACGGGGTCCCCATCCTGGGAAGAGGCTGCCCCCTGTGAGTGTCCTCACAGCCCTGAGGACACATGGGGACCAGGCTGGCATCCCCGTGAGGGATCAGGTAGGTGTCACCCCTGAGGGGTCCATTCCCAAGAGCTGAAGGAGAGAGGCCAAGGGGCTGGACGCTGGGCAGTCAGTCGGTGGGTGGACGGACAGGCAGCGGCTCAGAGCTGGGAGTGATGGTCACCTGTGGGCAGGTGAGTGCTAGGTGGCTGGCTGGGTGGCCTTGGTGGGGTAGGCGCCGGTGGCCCTGGCTCAGAGTGGACACTCACCCGGAGTCAGTGACATTCCATCCCCAGGGGACAGTCACCACGGGAGTGTCCAGGACTGGGGGTAGGGGGGACAGGCCCTGGCGACCCAGGATGGGGAAGGCACGTCCTGCCTGCCCTGGTCAGTCTGTCCGTCCATCTGTCTGTCCGTCTCGGACAGGTGACACCCCTGGAGACACACCAGCCGCCCGCACCTGCTCGTCCTCCTTCCCCAGCTTCCAGGGAGGAAGGGTGGGTCCCCCCGAGCACCCTGGGGATCTAGTCTGGACCCTGGACAGGCAGGGCAGAGGCTCGGTCACTGTCACATGCTTGGGGAAGGGACACGGAGACGCCCAGAGCCCAGAGGAAGGGACAGACCGTGGAGGCCACCCAAGGGCCCTGATGTGCACAAGAGTCGTCACTGCCTCCTGGGGGTGGTCCCCAGTAGTGACACGGCCCCAGAGCCTCCGTCCCCACACGCAGAGTCCTCTGGGGCAGCGTGGCCCGCGTCCCGACTCCTCTGTCTGAGGCCACCGGGGAGACACTCGGATGGGCCAGGGTCCGCGGGGCCCAGGGATGGGCGCCGGTCTGCAGGCCCCTCTCTGTGGCATCCCTTCAAATGGCAGGGAGGGTCCCAGGTGACCCCTGGGTAGAGCACGTGGCCTCCAGGAGCGAGGCCCTGGGTTCGAGCCCTGACACCCCATGAGAGCACACGGGGAGTGGCACCAGAAGTTCCTAGAATGGTGATGCCTTCCTGTCTCTTCTCTCCCCTCCCCTCCTCTCCACTCTCTCCCTCTTCCCCTCTTTCTCTCCCCTCTCCCTCTTTCTCTCTGTTCCTTTCCCCTCTCTCTCTCTCTCCCCTTCTCCCTCTCCCTCTTTCTTTCTCCCCCTCTTCCTCTGTCTTCCTCTCTCCCCCTCTCCCTCTCTTTCTCTCTCTCCCCTTCTCCCTCTTCCTCTGTCCCTCCCTCTTCCTGTCTTTCCCCCTCTCCTTCTTTCTCTCCCCCTTCCCCTTGTCCTCTCTCTCTCCCTCTTCCTGTGTCTTTCTCTCCCCCTTTCCTGTTTCTCTCTCTCTCCTTCTGTTTACCTCTCTTCCCCCTTTCTCTCCCTTTCCTGTCTCTCTCTGTATTTTCCTCTCCCTCATTTCTTCCTCTCCCTCTCTCTCCCTATATCATTTAAATAGATCTCCTCCATCTTGTCTCTCTGTCTGTCTCATAAAAACACAGACTAAAATCTTGGTCCCAGGGCTGACTTGGTGGCAGTGCAGAGGTGGGAGGTCCTGGGTTGGAGCCCAGCACCGCACAGAAAGGTGACAGGAAGGCGGGACCCGTCTCACCGCTGGGGACACTTGCCCCTCCTGCCTCCCCCTCCCGACTCTGAGGGTCTGGGCGCAGCAGGGGGCTGGCCAGGGTCACCGTGGGGGCCGGGGTCATGCCCAGAGCTCAGCACTCGCACAGTGTCCTGTCCTGTCCCGTCCTGGCTCCCGGGCCAGCAGTCAGCCACCTGTAAGGAGAGGACGGGGACGAGGACGGGCCTGTCCCCACCTCCCGCCAGGACGGGCCTGTCCCACCTCCCGCCAGAACCTGCTCTGGGGACAGTCACAGCCTGCTGGCGCCCTCTGCTGATGACGGGTGACACTGCAGGGCAGAAATGATTTCTTGTTTCCTTCCTCCTCTCTCTTTATTAGTAATTTAATAGTGATTGACAAGATTATAAATTACAGGGGCACAGTGCCACACAGCTCCCACCCCCAGAGTCCCTGTCCCCTCCCCTCCACTGGAAGCTTCCCTGTGCTTTATCCCTCTGGGAGCCTGGACCCAAATTCTCTATGGGGAGCAGAAGGTGGGAGTTGTGGCTTCTGTCATTGCTTCTCCGCTGGACATGGGTGTTGGCAGGTGGATCCACACCCCCAGCCTGTGTCTGTCTGTCCCTGGTGGGGCAGGGCTCTGGGGAGGGGCGGGTTCTGGAAGCAACTTGCTGGAGGGAAAAGTGACTACTTCAGCCCCAGGAGAAGACTGTCATCCTCCTGCCCAGGGGCGTCCCCCCCAGTGGTGTCACTTCACCTGGACGCTGGCTTACTGTCACCCGGGACACCTGGTGGTCACCACAAAGTGCGGGGGTCATGGGACCCCCACCCTGGCAGGGGCTGACCCCAGGGGCCTCAGGGCTGAGAGGACACAGAAGGCCAGCATCTGAGCCGTTCACGCTCGGGGTGCCCGGGGACAGGAAGAAGGGCCGGGCCCGGGGGGAAGGAGGAGGGCTGTGAGCGTCCCCTACAGACGGGTGACGGGTTCCCGCGCGGATAAGCTGAGACCTGAAGCTCTCAGAATGGCCCAGGAGGTCAGTTTGTGTCACACACCCCTCGCCATGTGAAGAAGCCCTTTGAGGGTGACCGACGCGGCCCTGTCACCATGACAGCTGTGGTGTGGCATGGACCCTGTACCCTCTAGGGTGACAAATCTGGGGACCTGGGAAAAGGTCTGGGACAGAGGTCTGTCCTTCTGTCCTGCACCCTGCCCCCCCCCACTCGTCATCTCAGCCGGAGCCTCAGAGATCTCTGTGAGGGCAGGGAGACCCCAGGTAAGGTCACTGGTGTCAGGGCTGCTTTGAACGCCCTCACTGCCTCAGGGGCGGCTTGTGGGAGGCGATGGCACTGGAGAGCTTGAGGCCACTCTGCCGCCCCCAGACCCGGTGAGTCAGAAGCACCAGGAGAGGCCTCGGCACAGCGGCAAGGCATCAGCCCCGCTGGTGATGACCGTGGGTGGAGACACCCTGCATCCTTCTCACCGAGGGACTCCCAGAGGGACCGACAGACGGCCCCGGGACAGGCAGGCTTCCCTGTAAAGCCGGGATGTCCCTTAAGACGGGTGTTCCTTCCTTCCAGAGGTGAGCGGCTGCTGTAAGAGCCACCTGCAAGCGTGGCCTTTTCTCACCCCGTTTATCACTCTCAGCAGGAAGTGGAGTTGTGGCCAGTGCTGTGCGGCTCACTCGGGGCTGAAGAGACAGCTCAGTGGGTGAGGAGCAGGCCTGGACGGGCTTGAGCCCAGGCACTACATAGAAGGCGCTGCGGCCATAGAGGAGGCTCTGATGTTGTATCTCTCTCTCTCCTCTTTCTCTCTCCCTCTTTCTCCCTCTCTCTCTCCCTCTCCCCCTCCCTCTCTTTCTTTCTCCCTCTCCTCTCTCTCCTCTCTCTTTCTCCCTTTCTCTCTTTATCTCTCTCCCTCTGCTCTCTCTGCTCTTTCTCCCTTTCTTTCTCTCTCTCCCTCTGCTCTCTCTTCTCTTTCTCCCTTTCTCTCTCTTTCTCTCCCTCCCTCTTTCTCTCTTCTCTCTCTCTCTCCTCTCTCTCTCTCTGGAAAAGTGGCCTGGCAGAGTGAAATTGCACTTCAGCAAGACTCCAGCCACACACAGAGACGCACACACACTGGGGTTTAACTTGGTAGGAACCCCCAGGGGGCTGGGCGTGGTGCCCTGTGCAAAGGCCCACACAAGAATCTGGGTTCAAGCCCGTGCTCCCCGCCTGCAGGGGGATGCTTCAAGAGCGGCAACGCTGGTCTGCAGGTGTCTCTCCCTCTCTGTCTCCCCTCCTCTCTCAATTTCTCTCTGTCCTGTCCAATAAAATGGGGGGAAATGGCCATCAGGAGCAGTGGATTGGTAGTGCTGGCACTTCTTCTGGAGCCGCAGGGGCAGTTCGGGTCGTCTCTGGTTCCCCAGCGATGGAACATAGCGGCCCACCGGCCATGGCCTGTTCGATAGCGATTGAGGAGGGCCCGATCATAACGTGCTAGGTCAGAGCCGGGTTGACGCTCGCAGGGGTCTGTGATGAGGTGTTTGTTCTTTACCTCAGCTGACTGCCAGCTCTGTTTCCAAGAGACTGGAACAGAGAAGTTCAGCGTAGGCGTAGGGGACCAGATTGGGTGACGAGACGTCAAGCGTTGGACAGGGTGGGCGAAGATATCCACGTATATTGGCAGGTCCGGTCGAGCGTAGACGTGGGAAATGAACTTAGATGATGCCGCATCCCGACGAACATCTGGCGGGGCGATGTTGCTAAGAACTGGCAGCCATGGAACCGGGGTGGAACGGATGGTTCCAGAAATTATCCTCATGGAGGAATATAATTTGGAATCGACCAAGTGGACATGGGGGCTACGGAACCATACTGGGACACAGTATTCTGCAGTGGAATAGCATAATGCCAGAGAGGATGATCGTAGTGTGGAAGCGCTCGCGCCCCATGAGGAGCTGGCCAGTCTTGCAATGATGTGATTCCTCGCGCCCACCTTTGCTGCAGTTTTTATGAGATGTTCGTGAAATGACAGAGTGCGATCGAGAGTAACGCCAAGATAGACTGGCTGGGCTTCATGCCGGATTCTCGTTTCTTCTTCTAGCGTTTGCCCTTCCGTAGCCAGTCAACAGCGTCAGGTTGAGCCTGATGTCTGCTTGTTGCTGGCTTTGAAAGTGACTGGGATCCATGTGGATTCAGTCGGCTAGGAAGGATCGTCAGTTTCCCCAATAAATGGGTACTCACGGGATGCACCACGGGAAGGTCGATCCAATGCATCCCGCCGGATTCTCGTATCACCAAGCTGCACATTAAGCTCACGCGAGGCCAAGGCATGGTGTAGATGGAAAACAGATGATACCATTTTTGCAGTGCTAGGGATTAGCCGCCATTTTTTACAGTGCTGGCACTGAGCCCCAGGGACAACCCTGGAGGCAAGAGGGAGAGGGAGAGAGGGAGAGAGAGGGAGAGGTTTGCGGTGCTTTCCTAGAGTGGCCTCACCTCCTTGCAGCCCAGTGCAGCTGAGTCCCTGCTGCCCCCGTCCTTGCCAACACTGGGCACTGCCAGCATTTTGTGGCCACTCTGAGGCTGCGGCTCTGTGGCGTGGACCCCCACTTCCCTGGGGCGGTGTCCGTCCTCTCAGACATGGCGGGCTCCGCGGGTCAGCTTTTCACGCGGTGTCTGGCTGGTTCCGCCCCGTGTTCTGGTTCCGCCTGTGTTCTGGTCCCGCCCCGTGTTCTGGTTCCACCCCGTGTTCTGGTTCCGCCCCGTGTTCTGGTCCCGCCCCGTGTTCTGGTTCTGCGTCCTGGTTGCGTACGCGACACCCTCGTGTTCTCCCTCCGTCTGCGGCTTGCGCTGTCATCCTCTTAGCGACGTCTTGTCTACAGAGCCAATGCCGGTTATCTTCTTGTTGACTTTTATTGCTTTTTTATCTGTATTTATTGGATAGAGACAGCCGGAAATCAAGAGGGAGGGGAGATAGTGAGGAAGAGACAGAGAGACCCCTGCAGCCCTGCCTCAGCACTCGTGAAGCTTCCCCCTGCAGGTGGGGACCAGGGGCTTGAACCTGGGTCCTTGTGCCCTGGGACATGTGCGCTCCACCAGCTGCACCACCACCCGTCCCCTCGGGTCTGTTTTTTTTTTTTTTTTTTTTTTGTGGACCCTGCTGGCGTCAGGTCCGAGGACGTGTTCCCTGCCCCGGCCACGATCTCCTTTTATGCCGTCTTCTGAGCGGTGGTGACTTTGTGAAAGGGCGCGTGCTGGGGAATGAGGGGTCTGTCACTCGCGCTGAGGGCCTCGCGTCCTCACGTGGGGACCCTCTTGTTCTGATGCTGCTGCTTGTAAACTCTCCTCGCCGTCCAGCGGGTCATCTCTGTGCCTCCGTCAAACACAGTGGGTGGCGTCTCTGTGGCTCCTTCCCATGACTGTGTCCGTGTGTCCCTCTGCCTAGGCCTACACTGTCTAGATGACCATGGCCACATCACACATCTTCAATCCAAGCGATGCGACATCTTGAGGGAGATTTCTCTCCCCTCCTTGGTCTTTGTTTTGGACCCTTTGCATTTTCAGACAATTTTAGAATCCATCTCTTTCTCTCTCTCTCTCTTCTTTTTAAATTTTTTTGTATCGTATTTGCATGTTATTAACAGCAACAGTAATCCCAGGTGATACATGGGTTGTAAATTTCTCTGAAAATCATCTAGCCAAAGACACTGGTGTCCTTAAATGACGAGCCTTTTATATTTACACATGAGATGGTCTAAGCACTGGGAACATAAGGAGATTTGGTGACTGCTGAGAATGGCTCTTTTCCCCAAGCACCATAGCTGCAAACAATCAGAATGTAGGAAGCGGTCACTGATTTCTTCAGGGCGTTTTACTCTCAGCTCCACAGGTTAGCAGCATAAGCAGGGAACTGTGCAAAGCACTGCTTTCTTTCCTGTCGGTGGGAATGGTAAGAGGGGTTGGTGAACAGTGAATTTTCTTTCTTTTCTTTTTAAATTTTTTATTATCTTTATTTATTGGAAAGAGACAGCAAAAATTGAAAGGGAAAAGGGTGATAGAGAAGGAGAGAGAGAGAGACAGAGACCTGGAGCAGTGCTTCACCACTCGCAAAGCCTCCCCCCCGCAGGTGGGGACCACCACCCGGCCGTGAAGCTCTCTCTCTAAACAGTGTCCAGGAGGAGAGTCTCACCGGGCTCCATCATATCTGCAGATCAGCTTGCTAACAATTGAGACCTCTGCTTTATTTCATTTTTTAAAATATTTTATTTATTTTTATTTTCCCTTTTGTTGCCCTTGTTTTTTATTGTTGTTGTAGTTATTATTGTTATTGATGCCGTCGTTGTTAGGACAGAGAGAAATGGAGAGAGGAGGGGAAGACACAGAGGGGAGAGAAAGACAGACACCTGGTTCACCGCCTGGGAAGCGACTCCCCTGCAGGTGGGGAGCCGGGGGCTCGAACCGGGATCCTTACGCCGGTCCCTGCGCTTTGCGCCACGTGTGCTTAACCCGCAGCGCTACAGCCCGACTCCCTCATTTTTTTTTACAATTATGTATGTGCAGGACAGGAAAAGGTCAGTTGTTTTACAGTTCACATTCACTGTGTGTGAAGCCTTGCACTCCATGAACACGGTCTGTCTCCCTCTTGTCTAACTCCCACCGGGGTTTCTAGATTTGGGCGTAAAAAGTCTATTATCTTTTGTCAGATTAGCAGATAGGAATGTGTGTACTTGGTGTCACTCTGTATTACTGGGCTTCTAAACTTGGGGTTTTAAATATTTTAATATTTAAGATGTATTTACTGTGAGGAAGGAGTGAAGGAAGAGAGAGAGACACACACACAAAGGCAGAGACTGAGAGACTAGAGCCCTGCTCAGCTCTGGCCTAAGGTGGTGCTGAGGCTTGAACCTGCAGCTCTGGGGCCTGCTGTGTTCAGGTTGGTGCTCTGACAGGCTGGGCTGTCTCCCTGTCCTGAGCTCTGGGTTTTCTCTGTCTGTGTTTACTGCTAGCATATGGCGTGTGGTGGACTCGGCGTCACTGCAGCTGGACTCCAAGCACGTGGCCGCCGCGCGGGGTCTGAGCTGCTGGGCACAGGCTGGAGAGCGGCCCGGCGGGAGGACGCGTCTGGCCTTGGCAATTGCTATAGCTACCCTTCGGTCCCAGACAGGGGACACAGCATAACAGTTCTGCAAATGACTCTCCTTCCTGAGGCTGAGTTCCCAGGTTCAATCCCCAGCACCACCATCAGCCAGAGTTGAGCAGTGCTCTAGGGATAATAATAATAATAACGCTCAGGGCCCTGGGATAATAATAATAACTACAACAAAATATGAATCCGAATGTCTGATTCTCTTTCAAAAAAAAAATCTCCTTAAAGAACCTGAACTGCATTTGGTGTACTGCACCAAAGTAAAAGATTCGGGGGGGGGGGGGGTGGTGGTGGTAAGGGGGATACAGGTCCAAAAAGGATGACAGAGAACCTAGTGGAGGTTGTACTGTTATGTGGACAACTGAGAAATGTTATGCATGTACACACTATTGTATTTACTGTTGAATGTAGAACATTAATCCCCCCAATAAAGAAATTTTTAAAAATTAAATAATTTAAAAAATTTAAATCTACTTTAAAAAAAAGGAAAGGAAAAAGGTCCCCCCTCCCCTTGTAGACTCTGGGTTAACAGCTGGGGACCCTCTTGGTGTAAGGAAAAGTCTCGGGGCTCAGGTCCCTGCTGGGAGCCGTGAGACATCGACACAAAAGGACTGCCCCCACCTCCCCACCCCAATATCACAGCTCCGCACGCTCACTCTCAAGCTGCCCGCTTCATGCAGGTCCATACATGAAGCCGCACGTCCCTCCACCCCGTCAGCCCCGTGTAAGAGGTACACTGGGTCTTTCAGCGACAAGCGTCAGGATGAGAAGGGCCGGCTGCCGGATCACTGCCGTGGGGAGGGGTCAGCACAGAGACCCGGCACTTCCTGAATCCCCAGACAAGCCTTGGGGGACCGCTTGGGCTAAAAGAATTCATTCAGCTTCTTCCCAACAGCCCTGAGAAGGTTCTGGAATTGCCGGGTGTCAGGAGAGAGCACCTCCCTGCCCTGCCATCCTGAGGCCTGGCCTGCCCGTCCTGTCTTGTTGGTCCTCTGCTGCCCTAGCCTATCCCCTCCTGTTCTGGCCTGTGTTGTCCTTCCTGTTCTGTCTGTCCCCTCATGTCCCCACATGTCCCTTGCTCCCCTAACTGTTCTCTGCTGCTCTGTCTTGTCCTGTCTGTTCCCTCCCACCCTTCCTGTCCCTTCTGTCACCTCCTGTCTCTTGTCTGTCCCTTTCTGTCCTGCCTGTCCCCTCCTGCCCTGTCTCTCTTGTCTCCTCCTGTCCTGTCTCTCCTGTCCCCTCCTGTCCTGTCTCTCTTGTCCCCTCCTGTCCTATCTCCCCTGTCCCCTACTGTCCTGCCCCCTCCTGTCCTCTCTTGTCCCCTCCTGTCCTTTCTCTCGTCTCCTCCTGTCCTGTCTCTCCTGTCCCCTCCTGTCCTGTCCCCTCCTGTCCTGTCTCTCTTGTCCCCTCCTGTCCTGTCTCTCTTGTCCCCTCCTGTCCCCTTCTGCTGGGATGCCACCAGGCCACACTGCAGGGGCTCCGTGTCCGTGGACAGAGCTAGCCACACTGTTCCCGTGGGGCCTCCCTCCTGCTGATGGCCCCTTGGGTGCCCGCATGCCAGTGGTCTGCAGGAAGGTGCTCCTCGGCGCTGGCCCGTGCTGAGTTAGGCTTCTACAACATTCTGCCTGCAGAGTGCTGGTTCAGCCTTGGCTCCCATGTCCTGTCCTTGCTGTGGGCTGAGGGTCAGTGAGTGTGTGGCTCAGTTCAGCAGCGGCCAGCTGTGTGTGCGCAGGGTCCTGAGTCCCCTGTCTTGCAGGACACGCACCACGCAGCCAGGCCTGCCCACTATGGCTCACTGCCCCAGAAGTCCCCGCACGGCCGGGCGCAGGAGGAGAACCCCGTGGTGCACTTCTTTAAGAATATTGTGAGTACTGCCCAGGGCAGGGAGGGCGTGTTGTCCCGTCCAGGGCTGAGGGGTCCCAACAGCACTGGCTCAGCCCAGGAGGGGCAGTGCTCCCAAGGATGCCGGCCCAGGGGTGTGGTTACACCCAGGCTGAGCCAGCTGCGGCTCCAGTTGGAGACCCATCCATCACACTTAGCACTGAGGACTGACCCACACGCTCTAAGCTCTGGTTCACACAGCTGTGAGCCTTCCCACACACAGCTGTGAGCCTTCCCACATGCCCCGAGCTGTGCACACGGGTGTGAGTCTTCCCACATGCCCCGAGCTGTGCACACAGGTGTGAGTATTTCCCACAGCTCTGAGCTGTGCACACAGGTGTGAGTATTTCCCACAGCCCTGAGCTGTGCACACAGGTGTATTTCCCACAGCCCTGAGCTATGCACACAGGTGAGTATTTCCCACATGCTCTGAGCTGTGCACACAGGTGTGAATCTTTCCCACATGCCCTGAGCTGTGCACACATGTGTGAGTATTTCCCACATGCCCTGAGCTGTGCACACAGGTGTGAGTATTTCCCACATGCCCTGAGCTGTGCACACAGGTGTATTTCCCACATGCTCTGAGCTGTGCACACGGGTGTATTTCCCACATGCCCTGAGCTGTGCACACAGGTGTATTTCCCACATGCTCTGAGCTGTGCACACAGGTGTATTTCCCACATGCTCTGAGCTGTGCACACAGGTGTGAGTATTTCCCACAGCTCTGAGCTGTGCACACGATGTATTTCCCACATGCCCTGAGCTGTGCACACGGGTGTATTTCCCACATGCCCTGAGCTGTGCACACAGGTGTGAGTCTTTCCCACATGCTCTGAGCCGTGCACACAGGTGTAAGTATTTCCCACAGCTCTGAGCTGTGCACACGATGTATTTCCCACATGCTCTGAGCTGTGCACACAGGTGTATTTCCCACATGCCCTGAGCTGTGCCCACGGGTGTGAGTATTTCCCACATGCCCTGAGCTGTGCACACAGGTGTGAGTATTTCCCACATGCCCTGAGCTGTGCACACAGGTGTGAGTCTTTCCCACAGCTCTGAGCTGTGCACACAGGTGTGAGTATTTCCCACAGCTCTGAGCTGTGCACACAGGTGTATTTCCCACATGCTCTGAGCTGTGCACACAGGTATATTTCCCACATGCTCTGAGCTGCGCACACAGGTGTGAACCTTTCCCACATGCCCTGAGCTGTGCACACAGGTGTATTTCCCACATGCCCTGAGCTGTGCACATAGGTGTATTTCCCACATGCCCTGAGCTGTGCACACAGGTGTGAGTATTTCCCACATGCTCTGAGCTGCGCACACAGGTGTGAACCTTTCCCACATGCCCTGAGCTGTGCACACAGGTGTGAGTATTTCCCACATGCCCTGAGCTGTGCACACAGGTGTGAGTATTTCCCACATGCTCTGTGCTGTGCACACAGGTGTGAATCTTTCCCACATGCTCTGAGCTGTGCACACAGGTGTGAGTATTTCCCACATGCCCTGAGCTGTGCACACAGGTGTGAGTATTTCCCACATGCCCTGAGCTGTGCACACAGGTGTGAGTATTTCCCACATGCCCTGAGCTGTGCACACAGGTGTGAGTATTTCCCACATGCTCTGAGCTGTGCACACAGGTGTGAGTATTTCCCACATGCCCTGAGCTGTGCACACGGTGTATTTCCCACATGCTCTGAGCTGTGCACACAGGTGTATTTCCCAAATGCCCTGAGCTGTGCACACGGTGTGAGTCTTTCCCACATGCCCTGAGCTGTGCACACAGGTGTATTTCTCACATGCTCTGAGCTGTGCACACAGGTGTGAGTATTTCCCACATGCTCTGAGCTGTGCACACAGGTGTGAGTATTTCCCACATGCTCTGAGCTGTGCACACAGATGTGAGCATTTCCCACATGCCCTGAGCTGTGCACACGGTATGAGTCCTTCCCACATGCCCCCAGCTCCAGCACATGGGTGTGAGTCTGTCCCAGATGAGCTGAGCCCCACTTCACTCAGGTGTGCACTATCTCAGAAACACGAGGTCTGCATGCACCCCTGACCCCAGTAAGTTCAGATCCAAGGCAGTGTGGACATACCCCAAAGAACACTGAATGAACTCCACTGGGTTGTGAGTCTGCCTCCCCGCTAGAAAGGATGGCGGACGGGCTCCCATGTCCATTGCTGCCAAGGGGGTCTCAGGAGCTCCCTCAGTGTGGTGTCCAGACCCCCGTGCTCTCGGGGAGCCGGTGTGGGCTGTGCAGAGCCATGTGCCCGCAGATATCCCTCCCGCTGAAAGGGGGGCTGCAGAGAGTGGAAGCTGCTTGTGCCCAGAGCCGCAGGCTGGGCATGCACAGGCGACCTGGGAGCACCCCCGCCAAGCTCACGGCTCTGTCTCCACAGGTGACTCCTCGCACACCTCCACCATCACAAGGAAAGGTAAGTCCTCCCCGGTTGTGATCCCCCTCCTCCACGCTCCTAAGTCACATGGAGAGACTGGCCACAGGTCCCCAGGCTGGCCCCAGGCCCCGCCACGGACACCCCAAGAGGACTGGCTGGCAAGCGGCCGCCGATCCCTCCCCTGGGGGGCAGGTGGCCATGCAGACATCCTGGTCCCTGTGTCACCCTCCAGTCCCCACCTGATGCTGCCTGTGGGTGTGAACCACACCCGTGGGACCAGCCTCCCATGTCAGACTGAGTCTTGGTGGACAAGATTCCTCTGGCACTGACCTCTCTCTCTCTCTCTCTCCCTCCCTCCCTCCTTCCCTTGCTCTCACAGGGCAGAGGCCTGAGCAGATTCAGCTGGGTAGGTGGTCAGCACTGTCCTTCCGCTCTCGCTTCTGACCACACTCCGCGCTCCCCTCTCTCCGCCCCCCACCCCGACTCTCCTAACTGCCTGCTTCTCTCCCAGAGGGCCCCCCACACAGCTCGCCCAGGACCAGCACATGCTTCTTTTCCAGAGGCTTTCTGGAGCATTCCATGGTGTTTTCCCCAGGGAGGAGCAGAAGAATCATTAAGTAAACCCATTTTCTCCAGTAGGATTTACAGCTGAAGTCTGCATGGGGACCCAGCAAGCAGCAGAGCACTTCTGCTCCCAGACACTCTCTGCTAAGCAGAGAGGCACTCGGCCACTTGGTCCATAGAGCTGGACTCCTGGGAAGGTGTGGGGGTTGCTTGGGCAAGGAGGGGGGAGAGATAGAGTCAGAGAAACAGACGGGGGGAGAGAGGAAAAAGGAGGAGGAGGAGGAGAGGTAGCTGCAGAGGGAGAGAGGGAGAGAGGGAGAGGGAGAGAGAGAGAGACAGACACACAGAGAGAACAGCCTCCATGGGCTCCCTGGGTGCTGTGCAGGGTGCTGAGAGAGGAGACACCCCACAGCCCTGCCCACCCTCCATGGGCTCCCTGGGTGCTGTGCAGGGTGCTGAGAGAGGAGACACCCCACAGCCCTGCCCACCCTCCATGGGCTCCCTGGGTGCTGTGCAGGGTGCTGAGAGAGGAGACACCCCACAGCCCTGCCCACCCTCCATGGGCTCCCTGGGTGCTGTGCAGGGTGCTGAGAGAGGAGAGACCCCACAGCCCTGTCCACCCTCCATGGGCTCCCTGGGTGCTGTGCAGGGTGCTGAGAGAGGAGACACCCCACAGCCCTGCCCACCCTCCATGGGCTCCCTGGGTGCTGTGCCTGGTGCTGAGAGAGGAGACACCCCACAGCCCTGCCCACCCTCCATGGGCTCCCTGGGTGCTGTGCCTGGTGCTGAGAGAGGAGACACCCCACAGCCCTGCCCACCCTCCATGGGCTCCCTGGGTGCTGTGCAGGGTGCTGAGAGGGGAGACACCCCACAGCCCTGCCCACCCTCCATGGGCTCCCTGGGTGCTGTGCCTGGTGCTGAGAGAGGAGACACCCCACAGCCCTGCCCACCCTCCATGGGCTCCCTGGGTGCTGTGCAGGGTGCTGAGAGAGGAGACACCCCACAGCCCTGCCCACCCTCCATGCTGCCCCAGTGCTGCCCATGGTGTTAGGACTGAAACCAGGACCTTATACGTGATCAGACATGCACTCTACCCACTGAGCCATCTCCTAGTGCACAGAATAAATTTCAAAAGAGATAGTGAAGTGATCAAGCACAGAGATGCACAGAGAAGGTCCCACACTCGGTCCTGACATCATGCATGCCAGAGCGGAGAGGCGCTCTGCTCAGAGAGAGATGCAGGGAGGGGAGAAGGGGAAAGAAGAGGAGAGGAGGGTAGAAAAGGGCAGAAGAAGCAGTCTCCTGGCAGGCTACGGCCACCTCAGCGGCCCTCAGGCTGAGCCCACCCTCCCCGCAGCCCCTCCCTGTCTCTTTCTCTAGGTGCAGACCAGGTGGAGGATGTGGGGTGACCGTGGCTGTGGGGGGCGTCTCAGCCCGCAGCTAACCCGAGCTCTGTCTGCTCCCTCCGCTCTCTGTGGTACTAATGACATGTTTCCTCCCAGCCCACCCCTGCAGACCTGGGGGCTGTGGACCCTCTCCCAGCCCACCCCTGCAGACCTGGGGGCTGTGGACCCTCTCCCAGCCCACCCCTGTATACCTGGGGGCTGTGGACCCTCTCCCAGCCCACCCCTGCAGACCTGGGGGCTGTGGACCCTCTCCCAGCCCACCCCTGCAGACCTGGGGGCTGTGGACCCTCTCCCAGCCCACCCCTGCAGACCTGGGGGCTGTGGACCCTCTCCCAGCCCACCCCTGCAGACCTGGGGACTGTGGACCCTCTCCCAGCCCACCCCTGCAGACCTGGGGGCTGTGGACCCTCTCCCAGCCCACCCCTGCAGACCTGGGGGCTGTGGACCCTCTCCCAGCCCACCCCTGCAGACCTGGGGGCTGTGGACCCTCTCCCAGCCCACCCCTGCAGACCTGGGGGCTGTGGACCCTCTCCCAGCCCACCCCTGCAGACCTGGGGGCTGTGGACCCTCTCCCAGCCCACCCCTGTATACCTGGGGGCTGTGGACTCTCTCCCAGCCCATCCCTGCAGACCTGGGGGCTGTGGACCCTCTCCCAGCCCACCCCTGCAGACCTGGGGGCTGTGGACCCTTTCCCAGCCCACCCCTGTATACCTGGGGGCTGTGGACTCTCTCCCAGCCCACCCCTGCAGACCTGGGGGCTGTGGACCCTCTCCCAGCCCATCCCTGCAGACCTGGGGGCTGTGGTCTCCCCTCCCAGCCCACCCCTGCAGACCTGGGGGCTGTGGACCCTCTCCCAGCCCATCCCTGCAGACCTGGGGGCTGTGGTCTCCCCTCCCAGCCCACCCCTGCAGATCTGGGGGCTGTGGTCTCCCCACGGTCTCTGCCCACCCCACCCCCACCATGTGAGGGCTGGGTTGATCTGAGCTGTGGAGGGGAAGGGCCTAGATGGGCAGAGGGCCAGCCCCATGCTGAGAGGCCCCTTAGGTGTCCGAGCAGCAGGGATGAGAGGCCTGCTCTGGGCTGGACACAACTCCGAGCCCCCTGGGGGCCTTCCCAGAGGCAGCGGCCCCAGTACTGCTGGCATCTGGTTGTCCAGCTGATGCCTTAAACCTGTGGGGACACAGACTTGCATCGGCCTTACTTGCACCCCACACGGGTCGAGAGAGAGGCTCCTGGTCCCACGTCCCCAGTGGGACCCCTGGGCCGGTGGCCATCATGAGTGGGTCCCTGTGTCCCGACTGTGGGTCAGGGATGTGATATGGGAGACAGGAGCGGGACCAGGAGCATCTAGTCTGTCTCCAGCAGGCTGGGTCCCAGACCCCCAGGGCACTCACCCCACCCGGCCAGGCTCTGAATGACCTCTGTCCCCCCAGGATGGCCACCCCACCCCGCCAGGCTCTAAGTGACCTGTGCCCCCCAGGATGGCCACCCCACCCGGCCAGGCTCTGAATGACCTCTGTCCCCCCAGGATGGTCACCCCACTCCACCAGGCTCTGAGTGACCTCTGTCCCCCCAGGATGGCCATCCCACCCCACCAGGCTCTGAGTGACCTCTGTGCCCCCCAGGATGGCCACCCCACCTGGCCAGGCCCTGAGTGACCTCTGTGCCCCCCAGGATGGCCACCCCACCTGGCCAGGCTCTGAGTGACCTCTGTGCCCCCCAGGATGGTCACCCTGCCCCACCAGGCTCTGAGTGACCTCTGTGCCCCCAGGATGGTCACCCCACCCCGCCAGGCTCTGAGTGACCTCTGTGCCCCCCAGGATGGTCACCCTGCCCGGCCAGGCTCCGAGTGACCTCTGTCCCCCCAGGATGGTCACCCCACCTGGCCAGGATCTGAATGACCTCTGTGCCCCCCAGGATGGCCATCCCACCCCACCAGGCTCCGAATGACCTCTGTGCCCCCAGGGTGGTCACCCCACCCGGCCAGGCTCTGAATGACCTCTGTCTCCCCAGGATGGCCACCCCACCTGGCCAGGCTCTGAGTGACCTCTGTGCCTCCCAGTATGGTCACCCCACCAGGCTCTGAATGACCTCTGTGCCCCCAGGATGGTCACCCCACCAGGCTCTGAATGACCTCTGTCCCCCCAGGATGGCCATCCTACCCCACCAGGCTCCGAATGACCTCTGTCTCCTCAGGATGGCCACCCCACCTGGCCAGGCTCTGAGTGACCTCTGTGCCTCCCAGGATGGTCACCCCACCAGGCTCTGAATGACCTCTGTGCCCCCAGGATGGTCACCCCACCAGGCTCTGAATGACCTTTGTCCCCCCAGGATGGCCACCCCACCCCGCCAGGCTCTGAATGACCTCTGTCCCCCCAGGATGGCCACCCCACCCAGCCAGGCTCTGAGTGACCTCTGTCCCCCCAGGATGGCCACCCCACCTGGCCAGGCTCTGAGTGACCTCTGCCCCCCCCCCCCAACAGGGAGCTGAGGGCCAGAAGCCAGGATTTGGCTATGGAGGCCGGGCTTCAGCCCACAAGGGGCCCAAGGGGGACCCCCAGGGGACACTCTCCAAAATCTTTAAGCTGGTAAGGAAGCTTTCACTCTGGGAAGTGGGGGGAGGGGGGACAGGGGACAGGGGACCAGGGTGGCCCGGGGCCTAGCTCAGCTGGGTGTCAGGACAACACCAGGCAGGAAACTGTGTCCCTGAGGTGGCCATGTCCCCTGGCAGGAGCCTAGGTCAGCATGGAGACACACTGGTCCCCAAGGGCTGAGGGCCAGTGCAGGCTGGGCAGGTGTCCAGAACACTGAGGGGCAGAGGCCCAGTCTGAGGTCCCCACTTGTCCCTGTGTCCATGGAGAGACTTCTCTGGTCTCCTGGCCTGGCACCATCTGCTCAGGTGTGAGGTCTCTGCAGACAGACAGAACTGCAGGCCGGGTGGCAACAGCAGCCGGGCTCCAGGAGAGGAGGGTGGCCAGGAGTGACAAGCGACCACAGAGGCAGGGCGGCCACCAGAGAGGGCCTGAGACCGTGTGCTCAGACCCCGAGGGTGGTCGCATGTGACAAGGGCCCACACAGTGGACACAATGTCCCTGTCCAGGACAGTGAGTGAAGGTCCGAGGGTTCGTCCCCAACACAGGGGTCTGGCTATGGAGCCAGGTGTCCAGAAACACCCCCCCCTGAAGGCAGAAGGGGGCTGGACCCCCTGGAGGGGACTGCAGCTGGCCACCAGGGACGGCCCACACAGTGGCATGGGAGCCTAGTGACCCCTCCCTGAGAGGCTCACAAGGGGACAGGTGGCCAACTGGACTCCATCAGGGGCCCCCGCCCAGGTGTGAGCTGTGTCCGGGGTCAGGGTGACAGTTGGGGACAGCTGTGAGCTGGAGTGGAGGCCCACCTAGGACTCTGGGCTCAGCCAGGTAGCCACATGGGGACAGATGGCAGGATCGCCCAGTCAAAGGGAGAAGCCTCCTGCAGATGACCAGAGGTGACCCTGAGCAAAGCCCTGCTCCACCGTCCACCCTGGGCAAGCTCGAGGGAGGACAGAAGCCAGAGCCGCCTGGCTTCACACGCCTGGCACGTGGCCTGCACGCTGCCCCCTGGTGACTGATGAGGGACTCTGGGTGACAGGCAGAGCTACTGTCTCCTTGCTGAGCCCGCACCCGCTCCCCCCTCGGCCTGTCCTCCTTGCAGGGGTGTCTGTGCCCGCGGACCCTTGAGGTCACTGCGGGGGGCTTGTCAGGAGAGGGGGTGGAGCTGCCCCCCCATCCCCCCGTGTCCCTCTGACCATCCCCTCTGTAGTTGAAGAGAATCCGCCCCCATCAGAGCAACATAGAACAGGTGACAGTGACCCTAGAAATGCAGGTGGCTGTCCTCAGGGACGGAACCCAGGTGAGCCAGCATTCAGAGGGGGCGCACGGGCTGCGGGGGGGTCAGGTTCGAGTTCCCCGTGTCCAGCCAGGGAGGGGACGTGAGGACGTGGGGCCTGACTCTGCTTCTCCGCTTCTCTCTCCAGGGAGGACGGGACAGCCGCTCAGGGTCTCCTCTAGCCAGACGCTGAGGTCCGGAGCCCCGCCCTTCGCTTCCTAACCCCTCAGCTGCCCCTCTAACCTGGCGCCCACCCCCACCCCCACCCCCCACCCAGGAGATGGTGCCACCCCTGCTACTGACCCCCGCCGCCCCCCCCCCCCAGAGACACCCTCCCCAACCTGAGCAGATGCACCAGGGGCCCTGGACCTGACGAGAACTTTGCGGGGGGGAGGGGGCCCAACCCAAGGCCCGGACCTGCCTTGGTGGCCCTGCCTGGTGGCCACTTGGGGAGCCACCCAGAGGGATGGCAGCCTGGGGAGGGAGGTCTTCGGGCTTCCTCCACCCCTCGCAAACTAATGAGCCTAACAGGCTGTGGTCAGGGCTGCCCCCGAGGGACACGGTATGTGAGGTAGGCAGGCAGGGGAGGCCGGGTGCAGCTCAGGGGGGAGGGGGCGCCCCTGTCATGGGAGCATGCGCAGCAGAGGAGGAGGAGGAGGAGGAGGAGGAGGAGGAGGAGGAGGAGGAGGAGGAGGAGGAGGAGGAGGAAGCGAAGCAGGAGGAGGAGACGGAGTGGCTGTGTCACAGCCCAGAGCAGGGACTAGGGTTTCGGGGGAGAGGGCAGGAGCTTCACGAGGCCCCGCAGGGAGCTAGAGGGACCCTCAGAACCCCATGCCCTGCCCAGCGGCCAGCCGGACAGAGAGGGACCTGCGTGGGTGGGAAGATTCTGGGGCAGCCCACGGTCACTGCGGCCACCTCGGGGGAGGGGACCACGAGTGACCGGTGGCTTTGTCCCCAGGGCAGCACGGGCCAGCTGTACTAACCCTCCTCACAGACTTACTCCCCCCCGCCCCCATCCCGGTCCCCCGCCCAGGAGCCACCCCAGGGTGCAGATAGGACTGTCCCTGGGTCCTCTCGCCAGGCGACCTCCCCAGGAATTGGGGACGTCAGTGTCTAGCGTGGGCTGACTGCCCCCCAGCCCCAGAGCTGTGTGCCCCTCCTGCCAAAGCCCCCCGGCCCCCAGGTGAGGACAGGGGTCCTCTGGTGGCCTGCGTGACGCCCCCCGTCCCTGCTAATCCTGCCCCCCACAGCCTCATGGGGACCCCATTAATGCAGGGCCACAGGGCTAGCTACCACAGAAACAAAGCCCCCACCCCGCTCCCCTGCATCCCCGCCCGCTGTGGGCCAGGGGACAGTGACCCCCCAGTGGCGGTGACAGCCAAAGGGGCTCTGCAGAAGTGACCTTGTTCTTGAACACAGACTCGACAATAAATGTTCAGTGGTGACGTCTGGTGTCTCTTTGCACGCCGCTGCCCTGGGCAGACTGCGTCAGTGGCCATAAGGGAGGATGGGGGGCCCAGCTGGGGGTCTCCACGGCGGCGGCCAGGTCACGGAGGCCCGGGGACACAGGCTGGAGGGCTTCCAGGAACTCTGCAGTGTCTCTGAGAGACCCCGGGGCCAGGGCACAACTCACCGGGTCGGGGAGGCACTGCTGCACTGGCAGCGGGGTTCTGGGGCTGACTCTGTGCTGTAACCGGGGCAGACCCACCACAGAGGTGTCTCCCCGTCTCTGTGTCTCTGCCTCTGAGTGAAATGGAAGAAGTGCCTGAGCAGTGGAATTCACCCACTCGAGTCCCCAGAGCCTCAAACACCCAGACTGACAGTCTGGGGCCTGGGCGAGGCCCATAGGGACCCCCACACACACTTATTCTTTAGTTTGTGTCCTATGGTGCAACAAAGGGGGAGAGACCCCACAGCCCTGCCCACCCTCCATGGGCTCCCTGGGTGCTGTGCAGGGTGCTGAGAGAGGAGAGACCCCACAGCCCTGCCCACCCTCCATGGGGCTACCTGGGTGCTGTGCAGGGTGCTGAGAGAGGAGACACCCCACAGCCCTGCCCACCCTCCATGGGCTCCCTGGGTGCTGTGCAGGGTGCTGAGAGAGGAGACACCCCACAGCCCTGCCCACCCTCCATGGGCTCCCTGGGTTATGTGCAGGGTGCTGAGAGAGGAGACACCCCACAGCCCTGCCCACCCTCCATGGACTCCCTGGGTGCTGTGCAGGGTGCTGAGAGAGGAGACACCCCACAGCCCTGCCCACCCTCCATGGGCTCCCTGGGTGCTGTGCCTGGTGCTGAGAGAGGAGAGACCCCACAGCCCTGCCCACCCTCCATGGGCTCCCTGGGTGCTGTGCAGGGTGCTGAGAGAGGAGACACCCCACAGCCCTGCCCACCCTCCATGGGCTCCCTGGGTGCTGTGCCTGGTGCTGAGAGAGGAGAGACCCCACAGCCCTGCCCACCCTCCATGGGCTCCCTGGGTGCTGTGCAGGGTGCTGAGAGAGGAGACACCCCACAGCCCTGCCCACCCTCCATGGGCTCCCTGGGTGCTGTGCAGGGTGCTGAGAGAGGAGACACCCCACAGCCCTGCCCACCCTCCATGGGCTCCCTGGGTGCTGTGCCTGGTGCTGAGAGAGGAGAGACCCCACAGCCCTGCCCACCCTCCATGGGCTCCCTGGGTGCTGTGCAGGTTGCTGAGAGAGGAGACACCCCACAGCCCTGCCCACCCTCCATGGGCTCCCTGGGTGCTGTGCAGGGTGCTGAGAGAGGAGAGACCCCACAGCCCTGCCCACCCTCCATGGGCTCCCTGGGTGCTGTGCAGGGTGCTGAGAGAGGAGAGACCCCTGCATAACACTCAGATTCCTGGACCAGGAACACTGGAAGGTTCTGGAAAGCTGGGGCACTACCACATATCTTGAGGGCATGGTTTTGGGGACCTGGTGATTCCTGTGCTCCAAGCTCAGAGGGTCACAGACCTACCAAAGTCACATCACAGGGAAGTGGCCCCCAGGCCCGGGGAGGTGGCCCAGAGCTCAGCACTGGCAGCCTGACCCCAGGTGCTGAGCTGAGCTGTACTCTGCCCTCTGTCTCCAATGATCTAAAACTTTGAGGGTGCTTAAGAGAGAGCCCACAGTGCAGGGTGTGAGTTTCCCTCACGGAGCCCAGGCTTCGAGCCCCAGCAGCATGTGAGAGCACCTTGCATAGCACTCTGGGAGGTGGTGTGGCACTGTGCTCTCCCGACTGTCTCTGAAATAGAGTGGGAAGGGCCAGCTGGCAGGCTGGGGCAGGCGCTGGGCAGCCCCTGGGTGCAGGAAGGCGCCAGTCCGCTAGCACCTGGGCATGAGAGGCCCAGCCAGCCTGGACAGTGCCAGTGGGGACAGACAGTCTCCATCCTGCAGCCCGAGGGGCCGACTGCGGGCTGTGACCCCCACTAAGCCCAGGGGAAGGCAGGGCCATGCGGGCAGGAATAGCAGACCCCATTTTATCATTAGCCTATGGGGAGGGGGGTGGCACACCTGATTAAGCACATGCTACCAAGCACAAGGACCAGGGTTCAAGCCCCTGCTCCCCATCTGCAGGGAGAAAGCTTCACAAGTGGTGAAGCAGGGCTGCAGATGTCTCTCTGACACTCTCCCTCTCCCCTGCCTTTCTCAATTCCAAGTTCTCTCCATCCTGTCAAATAAAATAGAGGAGAAAATGAGAGTGGCCACCAGGAGCAGTGGATTCATAAGCCAGGCCCCAGTGGTAACCCTGGAGGCAATTAAAAAAAATAAAAAGGAATAATGCAAGCTATTATCCTATTATCCTGTGGGGGCCACACAGGTGTCCATTGTGTTGTTCCTGGTCGAGACGACCAGTGGCAGTGGAGAGAGGGATCTGCTAGAGGTCTAGGTCCATCATGTCTGTGTGGGAATCCCTGACCAGGGCCCCAGGTGATGGGGTGGCCTGCTAGTGACTAAAGAGTCATCGTTAAAGTGTGCCGCTCTCTTGTCCTTACCCAGCTTTTGCAGTCCTTACTTTGACGCGGTGAGCTTTGGAGTGATTGGGGAACAAGAAATAGGAAGTGGGTGAGGAGTGTATCTAGGTCTAAGTGGAAACTATTTTATTCGGTACTTTCAGGTGTCTTTTATGTCTTTCTACTTGCTTGCTGCATTTATTGACTCACTGCAGACTGGTGTGTGCGTGTGCGAGTGCGAGTGTGTGTGTGTGTGTGAGTGTGTGTGTGAGTGTGTGTGTGTCTTTGTGTGTGTGTGAGTGTGTGTTGTATGTGTGTGAGTGTTGTGTGTGTGTGTATGTTGTGTGTGTGTGAGTGTTGTGTGTGTGTGTATGTTGTGTGTGTGTGAGTGTGTGTGTGTTTGTGTGTGTGTGTGTGTGTGTGAGTGTGTGTGTGAGTGTGTGTGTGAGTGTGTGTACTGTTGCTTTCAGGTACAATTTGCCCTCATTTATGGACATGTGCACATCTGCCCTGTCTCATGAAACCTGGTATATATCTAGGTTTGGGGCCTTTGTTACGGAGTGAACCACTCGAAATGGAATTAAGGGGTCCTGTGAGCTAGGAGAGGTCTCACCAGAGTAATGAGGCTGAAGGGCTGACACTCCATGGCGGTAGAGACTGTCCCATCCTCTGAAGGAAGGCTGGATAACAGACTCTATCTACCACCTGAGGACGATGGGTCCTGAAATTGGTGTAACTTGAAACGTTCCTCCTCGCGACCACAGAACACGAGCCCAGCCCTACAGGGACGCAGAGGCCACACAGGCTCCTGTGGTGAATAGGGGCCCAGATCACATCAGTGGGGCTTACAGTCAACAATATTTATGCACTTTATCTGTATTAGGGAGCTACTCTCTTCTCTGATGCAGCTTTCTGGCCCTTTTTTCAGCCATGACATCATCTCCACAGACAATAACTTGGATCCACCTGCATATCAGATGTCAGGCTCAGGGAAAAACTAGTGACGTTATGGGCCCTTTGGAATAGACCTAAAATAGACCTACGAGCTTTTTCCAAGAGACCCCAACTCTTCACCTGCACTACTCCAGCCTTTAGGTTCATGATTACTCAACAATTTGTTCTGCTTTATATCTTAACTTTTTTAGCCACCAGGTTCCAGATGCTACCATGATGCCAATGGAACCTCCCCAGACAAACAACCCCGCCAATGTGTCCTGGAGCCCCACCTCCCCAGATCCCCGCCCCACTAGGGAAAGAGAGAGGCAGGCTGGGAGTGTGGATCCACCTGTCAACACCCATGTTCAGCAGGGAAGCAATGACAGAAGCCAGACCTTCCACCTTCTGCATCCCACAGTGACCCTGGGTCCATACTCCCAGAGGGATAAAAAGTAGGAAAGCTGGGGGTCGGGCAGTAGCGCAGCGGGTTAAGCGCACATGGTGCAAAGCACAAGGACCAGCCTGAGGATCCCAGTTCGAGCCCCCGGCTCCCCACCTGCAGGGGAGTCGCTTCCCAGGCAGTGAAGCAGGTCTGCAGGTGTCTGTCTTTCTCTCCCCCTCTCTGTCTTCCCCTCCTCTCTCCATGTCTCTCTGTCCTATCCAACAATGATATCAATAACAACAATAACTACAACAATAAAACAAGGGTAACAAAAGGGAATAAATAAATATTAAAAAAAGAACAGGAAAGCTGTCAGGGGAGGGGATGGGATACGGAGTTCTGGTGGTGGGAACTGTGTGGAGTTGTAGCCCTCTCATCCTATGGTCTTGTGTTTCCATTTTATAAATAAAAATTTTTAAACAATGTCTCTATCCCCCTTTCTGTCTCAATTTCTTTGTCATATCAAGTAAAATAAAGTTTAAAAAAAAAAGAAAAAATGAAAGAAGAAATAGAGAGAAAGGAAAGAATGGAGAGAGAAAGAGTGAGGGATTGAAAGACTATTTAGGGAGTCGGGTGGCAGCGTGGCGGGGTAAGCGCACGTGGCGCAAAGCACATGGACCGGCATAAGGATCCCGGTTCGAGCCCCCGGCTCCCCACCTGCAGGGGAGTCGCTTCCCAGGCGGTGAAGCAGGTCTGCAGGTGTCTGTCTGTCTCTCCCCCTTTCTGTCTCCCCATCTCTCTCCGTTTTTCTCTGTCCTACCCAACAACAACTACAGAAAAAAACAAGGGCAACAAAAGGGAATAAATATATTTTTTAAAAAAAATTAAACCTCATTTTTAAAAAAGGATTATTTAAGCTGGTTTTGTGGGAACCGCTTTCCCTCCCCCAGGTCCAGGTCCAGGCCCTTCTCTCTCTCCCTATCTATTTCTCTATCTATCTATCTCTATATCTATATCTCTCTCCCTCTATTTATCTATCTCTATCTCTCTCTCTCTCCCTCTCCCTCTCTCTCCCTCTCTTTCTCTCTCTATCTGGTTTCTTGGGATGCACCAGCTTCGAAGCTGACGGCTGGAGAACAGGCTTGAGAGACAAACTACCTCAGCAGGCCGTCTCCTCTCCCACTGGCTGTGACTGGGCTGCAAGTCTCAGCTAAGACCTCAGTCAGCCTGCCACCTGTGCTTCCAGGGAGCTGGCAAAGCCCGTGGTCACTACTCTAGTGCCCACCTTTGTTTACTCCAGTCAGCCAGGCCCAGCCCCTCCGCAGGCCCCTCCCAGGAGCCCAAACTCCAGGCCACCTCCCAGGGTGGGCAGAGGGTCCCGTGGGCCGGGCAGCACGGCCCCCAGGTCCAGGGAGCAGCCGAGGTGAGCCCTGCCCTCAGAGCCACCCATGGGCGAGTCTACAAACAGAACCGGGCCTCGAGGTGGTGATGGGGCGGGGGGAGGGGGGGTCCAGGACAGATGGACGGGGGACCTGAGGCCAGGAGTGCGTGCCCTCACACCCGGTGCGTCTCAGCAACAGCTCTCACCCCCGGGAGAGGGGCATCTTGGGAGACTCATCTTGAACTGCTGGCCGGGCAGTGACGAGCAGGGCACAGAGCCCAGGACGTCTCGCAGGACGGCCCCTCTGCATGTCAGCATGCACATGGCCTGCACACCGTGATGTCTAAGCGCAGCCCTGGATTCAAAGGCAGGGGACTCGCACTCCTGCGGGCCCAGGCTCCATGCCTGGCCAAGAGCCGAGCTGTCTCTGGTTCCAGGGAAGGAGGGAGGGAGAGAGGGAGGAGGGAGGATGCCTGCTGAGGGCACATGATACAGTGCACAAAGGCCCAGGTTCAAGCCCCACTGCCCACCTGCAAGGAGGAAGCTTCACACGCAGTGAAGCAGGGCTGCAGGTGTCTGTCTCTCCCTATGCTCTCAACTTCTGTCTCTATCCAACAAATAAATATTTTTTTAAAAAGGAAGAGAAGGAGGGAGGAAGGGAGAGTCTGGGTAGTGGAGCAGCTGCCCAGGGTCTGCAGTGATACAAGGGCAGCCTGAGATCCAGCCCCCGTCTCCCAGGCTCCCAGAGCGCACCTGCCATGATGGCGTCCAGACACCTGCGGACGGGTGCGCAGTGAAGCTCCTAACTCCCTCGCCTGAGTGCTGGCGTCTCCTGAGGAGCGTGTCCCGACTTCCCCGTGCGTGTACAATGTGGTCTATGCCTGCGTGCTGTGACACTCAACTTCCTGGTGTGTGCAGACCTGAAAAACACCTCTTGCTTGGAGAAGGGACTCCGCCCCAGTGCTGGGGGGACGCAGACGGGGGCAGCCCTCTGGAAGACTGCATGGACAGTCCTCAAACAAGTAAACACGGAGTCACCTTACAACCCGGCAAGGCCACTCTCGGCACTTAGCCAGTGGACACTCAGACTCTCGCTAGAAGGGACACTGCCCCCCGTGTCCACAGCCGCTCTGTCCACAGCAGCCCGAGAGGGGACGCAGCCCAGACGCCACCCACAGATGACGGGATGGAGGAGTCACGGGATCCAGACTCCGTGGAATACTACTCTGCCGTCAAAACAGATGAGAGTGTGTCCTTGGGGACAAGACGGATGGAAATGGAGGTGATGCTGCTTAGGGACATAAGTAAAGATGAAAGACGGCTGCCAGACGGTTTCACTCACATGTGTTATCTAGAGAGCTGACACACAGGAACTTGCCAGAAAAACAAAAAAAATCCAAACAAACCGGAAGCCAACTAAGTCTGTGAGCCTGCGGGAAGCTGCCGGCTCTCTGGGGGGAGGGTGGGGACGGGAGCTGTGGTGGGCTGTGTGTGGAGCTGGACCCTGTCGGCTCGCAGTCTCGTCCCCACTGGTAGCAGCAAATGAAAAAGGTTGAAGCCATTAAAATGGAGCCCGTCTGGAGGCTCCTCTGCTGTGCTGCAGTGCGGGCTCCTGCAGGTGCCGCTGGGCTTCTGGCTGGGGCCGCACTCGTGGCTGCGCCTTGCGGGACGTCCCGTGTCCGTCTCCAGGCTTCTACCGGCGAGGGGCCTGGACTGAATCTCTCTGCCCGAGGGTCCCGGCCTCACTGTCACTTTCTTTGCCTCACTGCTCAGCAGAGGTGAGGGCAGAGGAGCAGGGCGCACCTTGGACTAGCTTTCTTCTCTCCCTGCTCTGATGGGAACAGGATGGACTTTAAATTTCTGGGCCAAAAGATACGCAAAAACTGGCCATGAAGAGAGCAGAAAACCAACAAAGCAAAACCCAGAACCTCTCTGTCTTGCGTGTTCTCTTTAAGGGTGTGTGGCGCTCATCAGTCTGTGTGAGGGCCACAGGGTGACAAAGTGTGTCTTTGTGACTTCTTCTGCAAAAAGAGTCCAAGGGCAGGAAGAAGCCAACTCCATGAAAAGAAGAAGGAGACAGGATAGAGAGGGAGGGAGAAAGAAGGTGAGAGAGAAGAAAGGAAAACCCAGACGGAGGGGAGCTAGAGAAGGGGAAAGACAGAGTGGCCCGTGCTGCATGTTTCATATTGGTTTGGTCTCCTTCCCCCGCCTCTGCGAGAAACTGGCTTGGCCCTTGCTGGTTTCGCGGGCGCCCTTCTCCCCACCCCCGGAACCCCGACAGAGTGCCAGAGCTCTTGGCGGGCCGCGTGAGGAGATGGAGGACAGATCTGTGTGCTGATGAGTAGCAGGGTCTCTCTCTCTGCCGCCAGAGCAGAAAGACAGGAGAGCACACGTTTGCCCGCTCGTGAATAAAGCTTCTCTGCCCAGCCGCGCGTCTCTGGTCGTCTCTGTCTACCGCCGCGAAGCTAGCCCAGCCTGCTGGAGCCCCGGACATTAACGGCAGGCCCGCAGCCCTGCTCCACCAATCCTGAAGCCTCCCCCTTAGGGGGGAGCGGCGGGGGCTCCAACCCGGATCCCTGCACTTCATACTAAGTGCGCTTAGCCGAGTGCAGCACTGCCCGCCCCAGTCTTGCACTAGACACTGAAAAGGGAGGCCCCAGGGTCGCGGCTCCTGACGTCACACACTCCTTATCGCCACTCCAAGCAAAGACGCCGCGATGAGATATCTCTCCCTGGTTGGGGGAGTCGGGACGACCCTGCGGGGTGGGGTGGGGTGGGGTGGGGGGCTGCCCCCGGTAGCCTTGGGGACCCCTGCCTGCCAGGAGAGCTGAGAAGCAACAGCTCTTCTAAGGAGGTTGTGACAAGTGGCTGAAAAGGACGCATGGGAGTGGGCATTGGCCTGTGAACGGGACAGAGCGACAGAGGGACAGAGGGACAGAGGGACGGAGGGACGGAGGGACGGAGGGACAGAGGGATGGCTTTCTGTTTCATCCACCAGAAGAGCAGGTTTCACTCTCCCAGTCTGGGGTGGGGGGGTGGCAGGGAGGCTTTGACCCCTTTGAGATGCTGACCCCAGATGCGCTGAGTTCTAAAACCAAAATAAATAATCTATTGAGAGCAAAAAAAGAAAAATGTCAAGTTCTGGTCATTTCTACTTTAACAATATTTGTTCATTGAGATCAACCAACACTTCTAAAATATCTCAACACACAACAATAAAAGTGTTTTTTGTTTTTTTAAAAGAGAACCTTTCAAATCCATGCTCATCGCTGGTGCTACGGGCTGTCTGATGTGCTGACACGGACGGCCAAGGGGCCCATCCGCAGAGAAGGCTTCTGCTCCCTGAACAAACAGACGGTGCACAGAGCAGTTTGGAAAAAAGGGTGGTATTATTCAACAGTTTTCGGACTTAAATATTCTCACATAACAAAAGTCTGTGTATCACCACCAATGTTACTTATATATCATACAAATGCGAAAAGCTAACGACAACAGAATAAAAACAGAATCAGAAGATGCCCTTTCAAAGAAAATGATAATAGTAACAGTGAAACGTCCGTCCCCAGGGATCGGAAAGGACCCCGCAGGCTCTGTGCGTCCCAAGTCGGAAGGACGTGTGGAGTAAAAACGCCTCTTCCCAGGCCAGGGGGTAACAGGGACAGCCAAGGCAATTATTCTCCCAGGGAGGGGACCCCAGCTTCTGTGACGAGGGCATGCTGCCCGCTCCTGACTAAGGGTCAATACTGACGGTGGGGGGGGGGGCTCTATTTACAAGGTGACAGCAGGGCCGGGGGGGACCCTGTGTGGAGACTCCCCCAAAGAGAGGGAGGGGCTGTGGGAAGTGGGTGATGTCCATCTTTGGAATGCTGGGGGGGTGGCACCATGGATGAGGCCGCGGCTCCCTGAAGTGACGGTCCCCTGCTTGGGGGGGGGGCTTCCGCGGGGCGCTATGGCTTATGCTGGGGTGGCAGGGCCAACCCACTGGCCAGGGCACCCTGGGGCCTCAGGGGAGGGCTGGGCCCACCACCTCTCAGGGTCTGTGGGGGCATGTGGGGGGCCCGTGTTGAGGCCAGCTGTGACCTCTGCCCTCCACCACGACCGCTGGCCCCCCCATGCCCTGGGCAGGGCCCCGCTGCCTCCCAGGTCCGTGCTGGCACCCTGGGGTGGCCGGGTGGGTGCTGAGCTGGGTGCTCCTCTGAGGCTCTGAGATGGGGGTTCCATGGATGCCCAGGGTGCCATGCCTGGGGCCCCCAGGCCGGCTGGTCTCAGGTCCGGGGTCAGAACACACTGGCGAGGGCCTGCCAGTCCCCAGCTGCCTCCCGGACCACCTCCTCCAGCTGCTGCAGAGAGCGGCCCAGCTCCTCAGCCGGCTCAGGGGCGCAGTCAGCGGTCAGGGGCTCCGGGAGGCTCCCTGGGGGTGGGGGAACGGTCAGAAGGCAGGGGCTCTGGGAGGCTCCCTGGGGGTAGGGGGGACGGTCAGCAGGCAGGGGCTCCGGGAGGCTCCCTGGGGGTGGGGGGGACAGTTAGTGGGCAGGGGCTCCGGGAGGCTCCCTGGGGGTGGGGGGACGGTCAGCGGGCAGGGGCTCCGGGAGGCTCCCTGGGGGTGGGGGGACGGTCAGAAGGCAGGGGCTCCGGGAGGCTCCCTGGGGGTGGGGGGACAGTCAGCGGGCAGGGGCTCCGGAGGCTCCCTGGGGGTGGGGGGACAGTCAGCGGGCAGGGGCTCTGGGAGGCTCCCTGGGGGTGGGGGGGACGGTCAGCGGGCAGGGGCTCCGGGAGGCTCCCTGGGGGTGGGGAACGGTCAGCGGGCAGGGGCTCCGGGAGGCTCCCTGGGGGTGGGGGGACAGTCAGAAGGCAGGGGCTCCAGGAGGCTCCCTGGGGGTGGGGGGACAGTCAGCAGGCAGGGGCTCCGGGAGGCTCCCTGGGAGGCGGGGCAGTAGTCAGGGCTCATGAGATGCTCTGGCTTGTAGAAGGTTGGGGACCCCTCTCTCTCTCTCTCACTGTTCTGCGCACAGGGGGTGGGTCTCTCTCTGGCTCATATTCAGAACCAAGGAGCCAGGTTCCGGGCATCCAGGGCAGCCAGTGAAGCTCACACGGCAAGCAGGGGACACCCGCAGGACGCTGCAGCCACACCGCCCGCCCGCCTGGCCGTCCCCGGCCTGTGCTCACCCGCGTGGCCGTGCGCGCGCTTCACGTGCAGCTTCATGTTGCTCTTCTGCGTGAAGCCCAGCGCGCAGTAGGCGCACCTGTGGGGCCGCTCGCCCGAGTGCTTCTTCATGTGCACCTGCAGTGCGCTCTTCTGGTTGAAGGCCTTCTCGCACAGGGCGCACTGGAAGGGCCGCTCGCCTGCGGGCGGGGGCGGGGCACACGCCCCGGGGGGTGAGGGGTGGCCACGCATCCCCCGTGGGGCCTCCCCCGTCCCGTCCCCAGCAGCCTTCCCGTCCCCCTCCGTCCCCTCCCGTCTAGCCCCGTCCCCTCCCGTCCTGACCTGTCCCGTCCCCTCCCCGTCCAGTACCCTCCCGTCCCCTCCGGTCCTGCCCTACCCCGTCCCCTCCCCGTCCAGTCCCCTCCTGTCCCCTCCCATCCTGCCCTGCCCCGTCCCCTCCCCGTCCAGTCCCCTCCCCGTCCAGTCCCCTCCCGTCCTGCCCTGCCCCGTCCCCTCCCCGTCCAGTTCCCTCCCGTCCTGCCCCGTCCCCTCCCTGTCCAGTCCCCTCCCGTCCTGCCCTGCCCCGTCCCCTCCCCGTCCAGTCCCCTCCCGTCCCCTCCCATCCTGCCCTGCTCCGTCCCCTCCCCATCCAGTCCCCTCCCGTCCTGCCCTGCCCCGTCCCCTCCCCGTCCAGTCCCCTCCCGTCCCCTCCCGTCCTGCCCTGCCCCGTCCCCTCCCCGTCCAGTCCCCTCCCGTCCCCTCCCATCCTGCCCCGTCCCCTCCCCGTCCAGTCCCATCCCGTCCCCTCCCGTCCTGACCTGTCCCACCCCGCCCCACCGTCGTCCTCACCCGTGTGGATGCGGCCGTGACGCTCCAGCTGGCTGGGCTTGGCGAAGGCCTTCTCACAGGTGTTGCACTTGAACACACGGGGCTTCTGGGAGCTGAGGGATGGCCCGGCCTGGTGAGTCTGCATGTGCTCCTGGGGGAGATGGGGGATGTGGGGGCAGTCAGGTGGGGCCGCGGCAGGAGGCTCTGAGAGGCTCCCTCAGCCAGTGCTGGTCCCATCCAGGTGCCCGGGGGACCCAGAGGAGGGGACGGGATCCCTGAGCCTTGTCCCTGGCCCCCTCGCGGTCCCATCCCCCCACCATGGTTCCTGTCCCCCGGGTCCCCGGGTCCCCGGCTCCCCGCACCTTGAGGTGTGTGGCGCGCTTGAAGGCCTTGCGGCAGAGCCCACACACGTGGCTGCGCTGGCCCCCATGCGCCTCTCTGCGGTGCTGCTGCAGCTGGGCTGCCGAGGCCAGCTGGCGCCCACACTCCCCGCAGGGGTGCGGCCGACCCTCCTTGTCCCCTGAGCCCAGGCTGGCCCCCACGTCCGTGACCTGGGGGAGGGGAGACGGCTCAAGGCGGGGTAGGCCTGGGGTGCCCGGGAACCCCACCCACCTGGTAGGCTCCCTCCCCACACCCCAGCCTGGGCCCTGGGCCCCCGAGAGTGGGGACAGGACCCCACCTGGCAGGCAGCCTCCTCACAGGCTGTGGCCGAGGCCTGTGCCGTCGTGTGACTCACCAGGATGACCTGGGGGGGCCCGGCGCCCCCCGTCCCGGAGAGCGAGGGGTCAGCGAGCAGGGCCGGGAACTGCTGGCCCTGAGGGGTGGTGGGGGCGAGGCAAGGCGGGGATGAGCCACGCGGCACCTGGCATGGCCGCAGACCCCCGGCTGCTACCTGCTGCCCCTGAGGACAGGGTCCCTGAGGCAGGAGCCCGGGCAGCAGGGGTGGCGAGGCATGGAGGGCAAGCTCTCTCTCACCCCACAGCCTGCTCGCGTGTCATGGCCGCAGGTGGGGAGGGGGACAGGGTGTGAGGAGATGTGCAGGGGTGACACACACCAGGCCTGAGGGGCTCCCAGACCCCACCTGGGCTTCCACCTCACTCTCCAGGGCATCTTCCTTGATGGGAGGGGCAGGGGGTAGAGAGAGGAAAAAGGGAGAAGGAGAAAAAGAGAGAAGGAAAAAAGTGAGAGGACAGAAGGAGAGAGAGAAAGGGAGAGGGAGAACAGAAAAGGGGAGAGGGAGGGGAAAGGGGAGTGAGAGAGGACAGAAAGGAAGGCGAGAAAGGAGAGAGAAGAAGAGAGACAGAGACAGAGAGAGACCGTGAGCGCAAGCACTCTGCCCGGCTCTGGCAGGAGGGGGTACTGGGCTTCTGGGCCGCACGGGCCTGGGCCTGGGCCGTGGGCCTGTGGGCAGCGCATGGCCTGGTGAACTACCACTCTGCCCGGGGTCATTGGTGCCAAGGCCGTGGGTCCTGGCTGCCTGCCGGGAGCCCTCCGCCTGGGGGACCCTGGGGTGGGGGGCACCCACCTGGGGGGTGATGTTGAGCGTGACGGTGTCCAGGCCCCCTGAGAGCAGGCCCTGCGTGTCGGCCAGGGTGAGGGTCACGCTAGCGTCCCCCGCCACGCCTGAGGACATCACCAGGTTCTGGGCAGACAGCGCCGTTGGGGACATGGGGGTTGAGGGCGGGAGGCTGCCGGCAGGGGTGCTGAGGTCTGGGGGAGACAGGGAGGCGGGGGGGGGGGGGGGGGGGAGGAGGGGGCTGGGCCGAGTCCCACACTCCAGGGAGAGGTTGGCCGCCCCCCCCCCCGCCCCCCCCCCCCATCACCCTGGTCTGGGGTTCCTGGGCTCCCCCTCCCTGCTCTGCCAGAGATGGAGCCGGGAGCTTCCCCTGGGCTCTCTCCCGGGGGGTGAGGGGCCTGGGCACACCGCTGCATCAGGAGAGCAGCCAGCCGAGGGCCGAGGGCACCAGGGCTGCCCGGAACCTGTCCTCACACAGATGCCTCCCGCCCTGGACACACACCTGGGCATGCTGAGCAGAGCCCCACACACAGATAAAGGCCCCTCCTGCAGCAGGGGGTGACGGGGTGGCCTGGACGGGTCAGCGTGGGCCAGTGATGGGGTGGCCTGCCTGACACTTCATATCACACCGGGTTTGAGTCCCCGCTCCCCACCCGCAGAGGGGAAGACTGGCAAGAGGTGAGGCGGGACTGCCTCCCTGTCCCCCTCCCCTCAGTCTTCCTGTCCTAGCTAATCAGATGAAAACTAAAAAGGAAGAGACCTCTGTGAGGATGGTGCTGAGGGAGGGTGTGAGGGTGGGGGAGCAGGGATCTGGGGGTAGCTGCCCCCCATCATGCAGCCTGCAAACTGCTACCAAGGCCCTGAACCCAGTGGGGCCGATGGGAGTGGGGGGTCTCAGCCCCAGCTGCCCAGGCCTCAGCCCCAGCACCACACGGGGGTACCACAGTGCCAGGGGAAGCTCTGCAAGGGTGGTGTCTCCCTCGGTCTGTCTGCCTGTCTGCCTGTCTGTCTGCAGCTCTGCCCGGAGTGGTGATGACATGGGCAGAGGCCCGGGCAGCGCAGGTCAAACAGGAAAGCTGGCCACGTGGCTGGCTGCGGCCTGAGGGAGGTCACCGGGTCCCCGCAGCCAGCGGGGGCCAGCAGCTCAGCGGCTGAGGGCTGGGCAGACAGGTGGATACTGTGGGTTTTTGGGTGCTGGCCGGCAGGCCCTGCTTCGCGGGAGGGGGCGTCACTGACCGCCGGGACTCCCGAGGACTCACCTGAGATGGTTAGTGTGATCTCCTGGGGGGACCCTGCTGGGGGGGCGGCCGCGGGCCCCGCCTGGGCCAGCACCTGGCTGAGGCTGGAGTCGTTGATGGTCAGCGTGATCTCAGGGGGGCCTCCAGGGGGGGACACCAGGCCCGGAGCCACCATGGTCTGCATGAGGTCCTGGGTCCCTGCGGGGAGGGGGTGTCAGTTCCTCCTCCCTCCTCCCCCCTCCTCCCTCTCTCCTTCTTCTCCCTCCTCTCCTCGCCCTCCCAGAAGTCCAGTACCCCTCCTGCCAGAGCCAGGCAGAGTGCTTGCACTCACGGTCTCTCTCTCCTCTCCTTTCTCTCCTTCCCTTTCTGTCCCTCTCTCACTCCCCTTTCCTCTCCCTCTCCCCTTTTTTGTTCTCTCTCTCCCTTTTTCTCTCTCTGTCCTCTCACTTCTCTCTCTCTGTCCCCCATCTGCGTCCCCCTCCTCCCTCTCCCTCCTCCGAACCCTTTATCTCTTTCCCTTCCTCCCCCTCCTCCCCCTTCCCTCTCCTCCTCTTCCTCTTCTCTGTGCTCCTGCTCCTCCTCTCCATGGAGCTGGGGCCTCAGGCCTGTGTGGCTTCATGGCCCTGGTGCCTTCTGCATTCAGAGGGGGACACAGAGCTGCAGAGCCTCCCCTGGCACTAGGGGGCTCTCGCCTGGCACCAGCTCGGTCTCGGCCCGGGACCAGGCCGCACCTTCCGCCAGAACTAGTCTCCACAGAGCCCGGCCCCGGACGTCACCGGACAGCCTCCGGAACGAGCGTGGGGCGGCAGCAGGGGCCCTCACCACCGCTTGAGGTCAGCGCGGGGTCCGGCTCGGCCAGCGGGCTGATGGCCAGGTTGGCAGAGGACACGCTGGGCTGCAGGGCGAGGCCGGGGATGGGCTGCAGGACCACGCTGGCAGGGGTGGCGCTGTCGGCCGGTTGCAGGGGGGCCCCTGGGGTGGTCAGGCTGGACTCCCCGCTCAGCTGCTGGGCCAGGAGTCCACCCTGCTGCAGGAGGCTGGGGTCGATCTGTAGGGGATGGGGGCTGAGTGCCGGGGACAGGGACAGGGGGACACAGGTGGGGGACAGGGACAGGGAGACACAAATGGGGGACAGGAACAGGGGGACACAGATGTGGGACAGGGACGGGGGGACACAGATGTGGGACAGGGACAGGGACAGGGGGACACAGATGTGGGACCGGGATGAGGACACAGATGGGGACAGGAGGACACAGATGGGGGACAGGGACAGGGGGGACACAGATGTGGGACAGGGACAGGGGGACACAGATGTGGGACAGGGACAGGGGGACACAGATGAGGATAGGAGGACACAGATGGGGGACAGGGACAGGGGGACACAGATGGGGACAGGGACAGGGGGACACAGATGGGGACAGGGACACGGGGATACAGGTGGGGGGACAGGGATGAGGGAGACACATATGGGGACAGGGATGGAGGGACACAGATGGAGATCAGGGACAAGGACAGGGGACAGGGACCCAGAGGAATGGAGACCCTGAAGGGCAGGGACCCATGTGGACCAGGACCCCAGGAAATGGGGGCCCAGAGTACATGGATGTGGGTCTGGGTACAGGAACCAGGGGACAGGGACTCGGGACAAAGGACTGGGGAACTGTTGTGTCAGAGTGGCCCCTGGAGTCGGGTGGGAGAGGCAGCAAAGAGGCCAGGGACCCAGAGACCCAGAGACCAGAGACCCAGAGACACAGAGACACAGGGACCCAGAGACCCAGAGACCAGAGACCCAGAGACCCGAGACCAGAGACCCAGAGATCCAGAGACACAGGGACCCAGAGACCAGAGACCCAGAGACCAGAGACCCAGAGCCCCAGAGACACAGGGACCCAGAGCCCCAGAGCCCCAGAGCCCCAGAGCCCCAGAGACACAGGGACCCAGAGACCAGAGACCCAGAGACCCGAGACCAGAGACCCAGAGACCTGAGACCCAGAGACCAGAGACCCAGAGACACAGGGACCAGAGACCCAGAGACCAGAGATCCAGAGACCCAGAGACCTAGAGACCAGAGACCCAGAGGAACAATAAGGGAGGGTCGGGGTGGGGGGGTGGGGGGTGGAGGCTGGGGCAGGGGGGCAGGGGAGGGACGGGGCAGGGACAGGGGCAGGGACGGGGCGCTGGGGCGAGAGTGGATGGGCAGAGGTAGGGCAGGGGCAGGGCAGGGCAGGGCAGGGCAGGCGCACCTGTAAGGTGATGTTGCTGACGCTGGCCGTGTCCAGGCCCGAGAGCTGCACGTTGGGCCCCAGCAGGTTGGCGGCCAGCTGCACCTGGATGCCCTCGAGCGCGGCCAGGCTGCTGTCAGTCAGGGACACCGTCCAGTCCCCCCCGGCTGCGAGAGGGCGCGGTCAGGCCCCCCCCCCCCGTAACCGACGAGTGCGCCCGGGCACCTGTAGCTGGCCAGTGGACCCCCGGCCCCCCACCCGGTAGCCCGCAGCTCACTAGTGGACCCCCACCCTGCTGGCCAGTGAGCTCCAGCCCAACCCCCCTCAGCCAGTAGCTGACTGGGGACCCTCAGCTCCCCACCCTGTGGCCAGCAGCTGACCCCTGGGCCAAGCCTTCTATCCTCAGAAAGGCAGAGAGGCAGACAGGGAGAGATGAGACCCTCGCCCTGCACCCTCGGAGCTCCCAGGGCCGGGGACTGGGATGCGGACAGGGCTGTGGACAGGGATGGGGATGGGGATGGGGACAGGGCTGTGGACAGGGATGGGGATGGGATAGGGCTGGGGACAGGGATGGGGACAGGGCTGTGGACAGGGATGGGGATTGGATAGGGCTGGGGACTGGGATGGGGACAGGGCCAGTGACAGGGCCAGGGGACAGGGACGGGGACAGGGCCAGGGGACAGGGCCGGGGACAGGGCTGGGGACTGGGCCGGGGACAGGGCAGAGACAGGGCAGGGGACAGGGCCGGGGACAGGGCCGGGAACAGGGCCAGGGGACAGGGCCGGGGACTGGACAGGGGACAGGGCAGGGGACAGGGCTGGGACAGGGCCGGGGACAGGGATGGGGACAGGGCTGGGGACAGGGCCGAGGACAGGGCTGGGACTGGCTGAGAACTGGGCTGGGGACAGAGCTGGGGACTGAGCTGGGCACAGAGCTGTGTCAGGGCTGGGGACAGAGCTGGAATCAGGCTTGCGGACAGGGCCAGGAACAGGTTTGGGGACTGAGCTGAGGACAGGGCTGAGCATGTAGCTGGGGAGAGGGTGGGGACAGGGTGGGATCAAGCTGGGCACCAGGCCGGCCACACGCACCTGCCACGGAGGTGGGAATCAGGGCTTGGCCCACCAGCCCGGGCTGCAGCAGCGCCTGGTCCAGCGGGCCGGCCAGCACCGAGCCATTCATGATGAAGACGCCGGGGTCGGAGGGTGCGGGGGCCGCGGGGGGCGTTTCCGGGGGGCCGCGGGCGGCGGGGGGCCGGCGGGCCTTGCGGGGGTCGGGCTTGTAGTGCAGCTGCATGTGGGCCTTGCGGCGGCCGGAGGTGCGGAACCGCAGCTCACAGTGCGGGCACTTGAAGGGCTTGGCGCCCGTGTGCAGGCGCATGTGCACCTTCAGGCTGCCTTTGGTGGAGAAGGCGTTGCTGCACACGTGGCAGCTGAACAGCTTCTGGCCTGCGGGGACAGCGGCGTGGCGGCGTGGTGTCGGGGCGACAGGATGGGACCCCCGGGGGGACGGGCAGAATCAGGGCCGCGGGACCCCAGGCCTAGGGGCCATGGGGCGAGTCAAGAAAAGCCCCAGGGGAGACACCCCCAGGCGCCAGAAGGCCAGGAGGCCACAGGGGACAGCCACATGAGGGACACCCCCCCCCCAGGGCCCAGGAGTCACAGCAGGGACCAGGGAGGACACCCCGGATCTGTGTCCCGCCCCTGCGGCAGGCTCACCTGTGTGTGTCTTCACGTGGCAGTCGAGGGTGGACTTCACGGTGAAGCTCTTCCCACACTCCTCGCACTTATAGGGCTTCTCGCCAGTGTGGATCCTCACGTGCCTGCAGGGAGAGGGGCGCTCAGGCCCGGCCACGTCGCGGGGGGCAGCCCGTCAGGCTCACTTGGGGCCTGGCAGACGCATGCGGCTCGCACGGCCCTGGGCACCGAGACCCTGTCAGGTGGGGAGCCGGGGGCTCGAACCGGGATTCCTAGGCCGGTCCCTGTGCGCTTAACCCGCTGTGCTACCGCCCGACTCCCATAGGAGCAGTTTCAGGGCTACCAAGCCAACGCATTTATTCTCTGCGTCAGAGAGGAAAGGGGGAGACGGAGAGGGAGAGAGACAGAGAGACGCCTGCAGCCCAGCTCCACCACTCGAGAAGCTTTTCCCCTGCAGGTGGGGACCGGGGGCTCGAACCCGGGTCTTTGTGTGCTGTGACCTATCTGCTCAACCGGGTCCACCACCACCCGCCCCTCGTGCCGACTTAAATAAAGATGGAAAGAAGGGCCGGGCAGGCGCAGGAGAGCAGGTGACTCCCGGAGTCTCGTTTCTAAATGTTTCCGAAGGCAGAGATGGAGTCGGAGAAAGAGGGAGCGATGCCACGGCCCCGCATCAGCGTTCATGGAGGCTCCTGCCCGTGGTCTTCGCGCACGGTGCCAGCGCAGAGCCCGGGCCCACGGACAGCCAGGGAGGCCGAACCCTCCAGTGTCTCCCCCCCACCCCCCCGTGGGGCAGAGCAGTGCGACCAGGCGAGCTACGGCCGCAGCCCTCAGAACACTGGGCTGGCGAGACTGGGTGACGGGAGCCGCGCGGTGGCGCACCTGGTTAAGCGCACAGGGGTCTGGGTTCAAGCCCCAGGTCCCCATCTGCAAGGGGGGAAGCTTCACGAGCAGTGGAGTAGGGTTGCAGGTCTGTCTGTCTCTCTCTCTCCCCTATCAATTATTCTCTGTTCTGTCAAGTACAAATAAATAAGCAGGATGGTTGTGGCCTTGACTGCCCATGGGCTGCAGACTGGGCTGCAGGAGGGGCAGTGGTGGCTAGCAAGGGATGCCATCTCTGTGTCCCCCACCTCACCTCGCCAGGTCTTGGGCAGTGGCCGTCCCCCCCGTCCCCGCCCCCCGCCTCACCTCACCAGGCCTTGGGCAGTGGCCGTCCCTGTCCCCCGCCTCACCTCACCAGGTCGCTGGGCAGTGACCGTCCCCCTGTCCCCGTCCCCGCCTCACCTCACCAGGTCGCTGGGCTTCTTGAAGCTCTTGGGGCAGTAGGAGCAGCGGTTAGCGTACTTGGGCTCGGCCTCCAGCTCGGCCCGCGGGTCGCGGAGCTCGCTGACGCGGTCCCTCTCGGCCGCCGACTGCACCAGCACCTGCTCCGACACCGTGGCGCTCTCCCGCGGCCCGATGCGCGCCAGCCGCGCCGTCTCCTCGTCCGTGAAGGTGATGACCTCGGGGCGAGCCTTGCGGGGCCCTGCCCGCTCCGAGCCCTCCTCCTCCTCCTCCTCCACGCAGGCCTCTGGGGGGCGGGGGGCTCAGGGTCTGGGTCGGCTCCACCAGCGACAAGGCTGTGTGTGGGCTCACAGGGCCGCGGGGGTTCACTCTACTGGATTCTAACCTCGTTTAGTGTGTGCGTGTGGGGGCGAGGGAGAGAGAGAAGAAAGGAGAGGGGAGAGGAGAGAGAGGGAGAGAGAAGGAGAGGGGAGAGGGAGGGGGGAGACGGGAGAGGGGGAGAGAGAAGAAAGGAGAGGGGAGAGGAGACAGGGAGAGAGGGAGAGAGAAGGAGAGGGGAGAGGAGAGAGAGGAGACGGGGAGAGAGAGAGAGAGAAGGAGAGGGGAGAGGAGAGAGAGGAGACGGGGAGAGAGGGAGAGAGAAGAAAGGAGAGGGGAGAGGAGAGAGGAGACGGGGAGAGAGGGAGAGAGAAGGAGAGGGGAGAGGAGAGAGAGAAGACAGGGAGAGAGAGAGAGAGAAGAAAGGAGAGGGGAGAGGAGAGAGAGGGAGAGAGAAGAAAGGAGAGGGGAGAGAGAGGGGAGACGGGGGAGAGAGGGAGAAGAAAGGAGAGGGGAGAGGGAGGGAGGGGGGGAGACAGGAGAGAGGGAGAGAGAAGAAAGGAGAGTGGAAAGGGAGGGAGAGGGAAGAGAAGAAAGGAGGGGAGAGGGAGGAAGAGGGGGAGACGGGAGAGAGAAACAAAGGAAAGTGGAGAGGGAGGGACAGGGGGAGAGGGGAGAGAGGAGAGGGAGTGAGATGAGGAGGAGGAGAGGGTAGAGAGAAGGAGGGAGAGGGAGGAAGAGAGAGAGAAGAGAGAGGGAGAGGGGAGAGGGGAAGAGGGAGGAGAGGGAGGGAAGAGAGAGAGGGAGAGAAAGGGGGAGGAGAGAGGTGGGGGAAGGAGGGTGTCCTGGGTTTGCACTGCCGTCCCCTGGCTCCAGGCCAGCGCTTTTATTCTCTGTATCAGAGAGAGAAGACGCGAGGGCAGGGCAGGGCAGGGCAGGGACGGCAGCCTAATGGGCTGCGAGGCCTCAGGTTCAGTTCCCGGCAGCCCGTCAGCCAGAGCTGAGCAGTGACCAAACCGACTGCCTGAACTGAAAACCGCTTCTCACAGAAGCGGGAGCCGAGGCCCGAGGAGCGAGCGCCCCAGAAGGGGTCCCCCAAACAGCGGCAGCAGGGGACTGGGCGGCAGGCCAGGGAGGGCCCCACCACAGGACACGGGACGGGACGGGGAGCAGTCTGGACAGCAGGGTGGCCGCAGAACGGGGCGCGGGCAGCAGGAGGGAGGCTGTGGGCACCGACCTGCCACGGCCACCAGGCTGAGGGCACGGAAGGCGCCGGGCGCGCTGGGGGCTCGAGGAGGTGGCAGGAGGCCCAAAGGCTCTGAAGGGCGCCGGCGCCCGGCTGCCACTGGGGCGACCCCCTCGTCCCCTGGCCCTACCTGCGGCGGGAGCCCGTGCGGGGTCGGCGGGCGAGCACGGGGGCCGGTGGTGTCTCGTGTGCTTCTTGCAGTGCAGGCCGGAGCGGAAGGCCTGCTCGCAGGAAGGGCACTTGTAGGGCCGGAGGCTGACGTGGGCGGCCATGTGGCGAGTCAGGCTGCCGTTGGTGGTGAAGGCTGTGTTGCACACGCTGCAGCTGAAGGCCTTGACGCCTGACCCGGGACAGGGGCGGTCAACACGCACGGTACATGAGGGCCGGGGGGGTGTGTGCCAGGGCTCAGAGTGCTGCAGGGCATCAGGGTGCTGCAGGGGGTCAGGGTGCTGCAGGGGTCAGGGTGCTGCAGGGCATCAGGGCGCTGCAGGGGGTCAGGGCGCTGCAGGGGGTCAGGGCGCTGCAGGGGTCAGGGTGCTGCAGGGGGTCAGGGCGCTGCAGGGGGTGAGGGTGCTGCTGGGGGTCAGGGTGCTGCAGGGGTCAGGGTGCTGCAGGGGGTGAGGGTGCTGCAGGGGTGAGGGTGCTGCAGGGGTCAGGGCGCTGCAGGGGATTAGGGGGCTGCAGGGGTCAGGGGGCTGCAGGGGTCAGTGGGCTACAAAGGTCACGAAGACTCTGGGGGTCAGGTGTCAGTAGGGGGTCAGGGGGCTACAAGGGTAAGGAAGCGTCTTGGGGTCAGGGTGCTGCAGGGGTCAAGGTGCTGCAGGGGGTCAGGGCGCTGCAGGGGGTCCGGGCGCTGCAGGGGTCAGGGTGCTGCAGGGTGTCAGGGTGCGATGCAGGGTGTCAGGGCGCTGCAGGGGGTCAGGTTGCTGCAGGGGTCAGGGTGCTGCAGGGTGTCAGGGTGCGATGCAGGGCGTCAGGGTGCTGCAGGGGTCAGGGTGCTGCAGGGGGTCAGGGCGCTGCAAGGGTCAGGGTGCTGCAGGGGTCAGGGCGCTACAGGGGGTCAGGGTGCTGCAGAGGTCTGGGTGCTGCAGGGTGTCAGGGTGCTGCAGGGGTCAGGGTATTGCAGAGGGTCAGGGTGCTGCAGGGGTCAGGGTGCTGCAGGGTGTCAGGGTGCTGCAGGGGTCAGGGTGCTGCAGGGTGTCAGGGCGCTGCAGGGGTCAGGGCGCTGCAGGGTGTCAGGGTGCGATGCAGGGTGTCAGGGCGCTGCAGGGTGTCAGGGTGCGATGCAGGGTGTCAGGGTGCTGCAGGAGGTCAGGGTGCTGCAGGGGTCAGGGTGCGATGCAGGGTGTCAGGGTGCGATGCAGGGTGTCAGGGCGCTGCAGGGGGTCAGGGCGCTGCAGGGGTCAGGGTGTGTACGGGTCAGGGTGCAGATTTGATCTCGTGAGCTGTCTTTCAGTGGAAATGCTGAGGTGCTCTGTCTGTCCTTGCTGACAGTACCAACACCTGCACCAACTTTCCAGCACTCTCCTGAGGCCCTGCAGCTCTGTGCTGTCGGCCCCCTCACGGACCCCCACCCTGCCCCGCCCCGCCCCGCCCGGCACAGGGTCGCACCCGTGTGAGTCTTCTCGTGGGACTTGAGGACGCCAGAGGACACGAACCCGCGGCCGCACAGCTTGCATTTGTAGGGCTTCTCCCCGGTGTGCGAGCGCACGTGCTGCTTCAGGTGGCTGGACTTCTTGAAGCCCTTGCTGCAGTACTCACACCTGCGGGCACATGGCCACCGCCCCGTGAGCCCCTGCGCCATCTTCGAGGGCCCCGGAGCCGGGGGGAAGCTCCATGCCACGCTGCCTCTCTCCAAGAGGATGTGGGGCACCCAGGAGTGCCGGACATGTGGAGCTGCTCAGGGCCCTCCTCGCTCACACATGTGCACGCCCACATGGGCTCACTCACGTGCACGCACACGCCGACACGGGCTCACACACGTGCACGCACATGCCCGCACGGCTCACTCACATATGTGTGCTTGCGACCAGCTGCGGCACAGACTCGGTCACCCACACGCTCACACGCGTTCTCACGCGTGTGCAGACGCACACTCACACCGCGAGCGTGGGCCCGATTCCACGGCAAACCCACTTCGAGGAAAGCTGGACTGAGGCCCTGGCTGGGGCGCCGAGCCCGAGGGCACCGCCCGTTCTCTGCCACACCATGTGGCTCTGGGGACAGCCGACAGCAGGGAGCTTCCAGGACACACAGGGAGGCCGGGAGCGCGCGAGCCCCTCCTGCCTGAGGCTCTGGGAACCCACCGGTCAGAGCAGAGCAGGGGTTGGGGGTAGGGAGGGAGGGGCCTCCAGTGGGAGGGCGGGCAGGGCGTGAGGCGCAGGGCTGCAGACCGGACTTCCTCAGCCAGGCGACAGCGGCGCGGCATGAGGTGACGGGCTGGCACGGGAGCCGGTAAGGCCCGGGCTCTAGAGAGAGGCCGCCCGCGACAGCAGCCTCCGGGGAGGCTGGAGTCTCCTTGGGGGGCAGACGGGAGAGGGCGGGCTCTGGGGCGACCCCCGGCCTGGCCCCCCTTGCGCGCACACGGCAGCCGGATGCAAGGCCGCGGGGACAGCGGGGACCCACCTGTAGGAGCGCCGGCTCTGGTCCTCGGGGGTCTCCAGCAGGGCACCGCGGGGCTGTAGCTCCAAGCCGTCCGGGCCAGGCTCCGGGAGCAGCCGGGGGGCCTAGGGGAGAGGGCGGCAGGGTGGTCGGGGCAGAGCCCAGGGCGGGTTAACCCTGGCACCGCCCAGGGGGAGCCGGGGCACCGGGGGTGGCTCTGGGGCTGTGGGTCAGAGCGGCGGCCCGTGCCCGCGAGTCCCAGCTCCACAAGGAGAATCGGCCCGCAGCAGGGGCGCGGGGACAGGGACAGGGACAGCGGGATACTCACCACGCCCGGGGCGTCGGCGCCGGCCCCCGGGAGCAGGGCCTGTGGGTGGAAGCTGGCGGCCAGGGCCTGCGACTCGAGCGAACTGGACGCCTGCAGCTGCTGGACCGGCAGGAACTGAGGCTGCGCGCCCAGGCCGTCGGCCACGGAGAAGCCTGCGGGCGGGGTCCGTGAGCCTCGGGGACGCGGGCGGCAGACACGGGCACAAAGGGACACGGGCAGAGGGACCGGGACGGCAGACACGGGCACAGACAGAGGGACACGCGCAGAGGGACCGGGACGGCAGACACGGGCACAGACAGAGGGACACGGGCAGAGGGACCGGGACGGCAGACACGGGCACAGACAGAGGGACACGGGCAGAGGGACCGGACGGCAGACATGTGGGGCACAGACAGAGGGACATGAGCAGAGGGACCGGGACGGCAGACACGGGCACAGAGGGACACGGGTAGAGGGACCGGACGGCAGACATGGGCACAGACAGAGGGACACGGGCAGAGGGACTGGGACGGCAGACACGGGCACAGAGGGACACGGGTAGAGGCACCGGACGGCAGACATGGGCACAGACAGAGGGACACGGGCAGAGGGACCGGGACGGCAGACACGGGCACAGAGGGACACGGGTAGAGGGACCGGGCGGCAGACATGGGCACAGACAGAGGGACACGGGCAGAGGGACCGGGACGGCAGACACGGGCACAGAGGGACACGGGTAGAGGGACCGGACGGCAGACATGGGCACAGACAGAGGGACACGGGCAGAGGGACCGGGACGGCAGACACGGGCACAGAGGGACACGGGTAGAGGGACCGGACGGCAGACATGGGCACAGACAGAGGGACACGGGCAGAGGGACCGGACGGCAGACATGTGGGGCATGGGCGGGGAGGACAGAGACGGCACACGCCTCATGTGGACAGAGGGGACGGGGACAGACACACACTGCACAGGGGACAGGGACAGAGACACCATAGAGGAGACAGGGACAGACAGAGACACTGCAGAGAGGAGACAGAGATAAGGACACACTGCAGAGGAGAGACAGAGACACTGCAGAGATAAGAGAGACAGAGACACCGCAGAGAGGACAGAGAGTCACACTGAAGAGGAGATAGGGACAGAGACACTGCAGAGGGGACAAGGACAGAGAGACACTGCAGAGAGGAGACACACACTGCAGAGGGGACAGAGACAGAGACAGACACTCGGAGCATCTCAACACCAGGGAGCCGCCGACCTTGGGACAGCACTGAGGGCTCAAAGGCGGGGGCCGCGGGGGGCGGCTCTGCAAAGGGCTCTTCCGCCCGCTCCTGTGGGGGGTCCTGGGGGGCCACGAACCTGTCTGGGGGGTGAGGGGTGGGTGGCTGCGGCCGGGGCTCACGGGCAGCCCGGGGCCAGAAACGGGGAGTCGGGCGGCCAGGCCCCGCAGCCCTGCCCTTCAGGGGGTGGCAGGGACCGGCCTGGAGCAGGGGGTCCTGGTTCCCCGGAGCAGAGCTGAGGCCGGCAGAGTCCCGGGGGACGCCAGCCAGCCGCAGACCCGCAGCGGGCCGTGTGTGTCAGGACAAGGACGCCGCCTGGGAGGGTCCCGTGGGGAGGGTCCCATGGGGAGGGTCCCGTGGGGTGGGTCCCGTGGGGAGGGTCCCGTGGGGTGGGTCCCATGGGGAGGGTCCCGTGGGGAGGGTCCCGTGGGGTGGGTTCCATGGGGTGGGCTGACGGGGGGCCGCGCGTACCTCCCTCGGGCTCCAGAGGCGGGTCCGGCAGCGCGGAATCCGGGGCGCTCGCCGCGTGCTGGGGGGGCAGGTCCAGTGCGGCCCCGGGTCCGGGTCCCGTCACGGCGGCCGCGGGGGCGGGCAGCTCGGGGGCCTCCAGCTCCACCTGCACCTGGGGGGCCGCCGCCTGGGGCCGCTGCAGCTGCTGAGCCAGCTCGTACCTGCGAGGGAGCGCGGACAGGGCGGCCGTCAGGCCCCTCAGGCCGTCCTCGTCCTCAGTCCCCCCGGGCTGCCCCGACCGACGGAACCCTGCCACCCTCTGCCCCCCGCCCGCCCCTCAGCCCCGCCATCCCGCCACCTCAGCCCGCCCGCCACCTCAGCTCCAAAACCTCAGCCCCGAAACCTCAGCCTATGGGCCACCTCAGCCCGCCCGCCACCTCAGCCCTGCGACCTCAGCCCCGTCACCACAACCCCACCACCTCAGCCCGCCTGCCACCTCAGCCCCGAAACCTCAGCCCCACCACCTCAGCCTGCCTGCCACCTCAGCCCCACCATCTCAGCCCCACCACCTCAGCCCATCACCTCAGCCCCACCATCTCAGCCCCGCCACCTCAGCCCATCACCTCAGCCCCACCATCTCAGCCCCGCCACCTCAGCCCATCACCTCAGCCCCACCATCTCAGCCCCGCCACCTCAGCCCATCACCTCAGCCCCGCCACCTCAGCCTGCCGGCCATCTCAGCCCCACCACCTCAGCCCCACCACCTCAGCCGGCAGGCCACCTGTGTGTCTTCATGTGCTTCTTGCAGCTGAGCGAGGTCTTGAAGGTCTTCTGGCAGTAGGGGCACATGTAGGGCCGCAGGTCGTTGTGGACGGCCATGTGTCGCCGCAGGCTGCCGCCCGTGGTGAAGGCCCCGCCGCACAGGACGCACTTGAACGACTTGAGGCCCGAGTGGGTGCGCACGTGCGCCTTCAGCACCCCCGCGGATACGAAGCCCCGGCCGCACTGCGAACACTTGAAGGGCTTCTCGCCCGTGTGCGACCTGAGGGCCAAGGGGGCACAGCCGGGTCAGCATGATGTCCCTGGGGCAGCTCCCTGGGCCCCGTCCCCAGTGGTCGCTCTCACATCACCCGGGGGGCCCAGAACTCTCTCCAGCTTGTGGCCAGCTCAGAGACGGAGCAGACGAATGGCTCCAGGGGAGGGTGCCTGTCCCAAGGCCACATACCGGGACACACGTAGCAGAGGGCACGGGGACACGGACGGGGACACACAGGAGCTCACATATGCGCACATGAGCGCACACACGAATGCACACACGCACACACGAGTGCACACACGCGCACACACGAGTGCACACGCACACACAAGTGCACACATGAGTGCGCACACACACACACACGAGTGCACACACGCACATGAGCGCACACATGCGCACACACACGAATGCACACACCCACGCACACACGCACACACACGAATGCACACAGGCACACACACACACGAGCGCACACACACGGGCACACACGAGTGCACACATACACGAGTGCACACGCACACACAAGTGCACACATGAGTGTGCACACACGCACACACACACGAGTGCACACACGCACATGAGCGCACACATGCGCACACACACGAGTGCACACACCCACGCACACACGCACACACACAAATGCACACAGGCACACACACGAGAGCACACACACGGCACACACACACGAGTGCACACACGCACACACACGAGTGCACACAGGCACACACGCGCGCACACACGAGCGCACACACGCACATATACGAGTGCACACACGCGCACACACACACACGTGCACACACGAGTGCACACATGCACACACGAAAAAAGCACACACAAGAGTGCACACACCCGCGTACACACACGAATGCACACACACGAATGCACACACACGCACACACACGCACACACACACACGGGTCCAGAACGAGGCAGGGAGGCAGAGCCTAGGTGGGAGCCCTCCTCCTGTGGCCAGGGCAGAGGCGGGCACTGAGGTGCGCACACGGCCCTCGGTGGACACTGCGGTCCTGGGGCCCCACAATAACGGGCTCCCTGCCTCCCCCCAGCCTTGCCCAGCGGCCACACCGGATGTGCTGCTTGAGGTGGCAGGACTTCTTGTAGGCGCGGTGGCAGTAGAAGCACTTGTAGGGTCTCTCGGCCTCGTTCCCACAGCCGCTGCTGAGGTAGGTCTGCAGGAACTGGTTTCTGGGGATCGGCTGGATCAGGCCTGCGGGCGAGGGGGCGGCCGGCCGGCGCTCATATGAGGGGCCGGGGGCCGGGAGATGGCCGGCTGGGGGCATGGCCTGACTGCAGTGTGGCCGGGGGGAGCCGGGGCCTGTGCCAGCAGCCGTGACAGGACACACAGGGAGAGACAGACAGACACCCGCGGCCCTGCTCCTCCTCTGTCTCTCTCTCTACTTTATCTGACAGGATGGAGAGGGAGAGACAGACAGACACCCGCAGCCCTGCTCCTCCTCTGTCTCTCTCCCTCTCTACTTTATCTGACAGGACACACAGGGAGAGACAGACAGACACCCGCGGCCCTGCTCCTCCTCTGTCTCTCTCCCTCTCTACTTTATCTGACAGGACACACAGGGAGAGACAGACAGACACCCGCGGCCCTGCTCCTCCTCTGTCTCTCTCCCTCTCTACTTTATCTGACAGGACACACAGGGAGAGACAGACAGACACCCGCGGCCCTGATCCTCCTCTGTCTCTCTCCCTCTCTATCTGACAGAGACAGACAGACACCCGCGGCCCTGATCCACTGCTCATGAAGCCTCCCCCGCAGGCGGGGTGTGGGGGCTTGAACCCAGGGGCTTACTTCCTCAGGTCTTTTAAGCAGTACTATGTGTAAGTGCTTAGCCGGGCACACCACTGCCCGCCACAGGGGAATGGGCCAATATATATAAATGCAGATAGTTGTAGAAACAGCCGCCCATGCCTGTGCCCTGGGGAGAAGCACTGCAGTTCTCATGGAGGGAATGGGGACACAGAGCTCTGGGGGTGGGAACGGTGTGGCATTAGACCCCTGCTATCTCATAGTTTCATGAATCAGTATCCAATCACTCATAAAGAAGAGAGAGACATCCCCTGCCTGGTGCTCCAAAGTCCCAGGTTCAAATTCAGAACCATCATAAGACAGAGCTGAGCAGGGCTCTGGTAAACAAAAACAAAAACAGTAATACTAAATAATAAGGAGGGGCCGGTGGTGGCGCACCTGGTTGAGCGCACATGTTGCAGTGCGCAAGGAGCCGGGTTCAAATCCCCGGTCCCCACCTGCAGGGAGAAAGCTTTGTGAGTGGTGAAGCAGGGCTGCAGGTGTCTCTCTGTCTCTCCCCCTCTCTGTCTTCCCTCCTGTCTCCATTTCTCTCTGCCCTATCCAACAACAAAGACATCAATAACCACAATGATAACTACAACAATAAAACAGGGCAACAAAAGAGAATAAATAAATATTTAAAGAAAAAGAAAAAGACTGACTAGGGCGGAGGGTAGACAGCATGATGGTTCTGCAAACAGACTCTCATGCCTGAGGCTCCAGAGTCCCAGGTTCAATCCCCCGCACCAGCATAAGCCAGAGCTGAGCAGTGCTCTGGTTAAAAAGAAGAAGAAGAAGAAAAGAAAGATTGACTGGGCCAGAGAGACAGCCGGGGGGTGGAGCCCTGACAGCACACGGAGATGGGGGGGGTGGGAAGCTCAGGGCAGGGGTCTCCCCTAGCGTGACTGGAGGCTCAGCCAGAAGCAGTGGGCCAGCTGTGGGGCGGGGGTCCCAGGGAGCCGCACGCACGCACGCACGCACGCGCGAGCCTACCCATGTCGGTGATGAGGATGGGCTCCTGCAGGGGGATGTCGGGCGCCGGTTCGCCGGCCTTGCCCGCTCGCACCCGCGCCGGCTTCCGCTGGTGCCGCATCTTCCGCGGTCCCGTGTGTTTGAAGTGGGAGGCAATGTGCGTCTTCCGGTGGCCCGAGGTCCGGAACTTCTTGTCACAGTGAGGACAAGCGAAGGGTCGGACCCCTGGGGACAGACGGACGGACGGGGACAGAGGACAGTGAGGACAGGGGGCCTGGGCCCTGGGGACAGATGGACAGGGACAGAGAACAGAGAGGACAGGGGGTCTGGGCCCTGGGGACAGACAGATGGACAGGAACAGAGGACAGAGACGACAGGGGGTCTGGGCCATGGGGACAGACGGATGGACAGGAACAGAGGACAGTGAGGACAGGGGGTCTGGGCCCTGGGTAGGGATGGACAGACAGGGACAGAGGACAGAGAGAACAGGAGGCCTGGGCCCTGGGGAGGGACGGACGGACAGGGACAGAGGACAGTGAGGACAGGGGGTCTGGGCCCTAGGAAGGGATAGACAGATGGGGCAGAAGACAGTGAGGACAGGGGGCCTGGGTCCTGGGGAAAGGCAGATGGACGGGGCCAGAGAGGGCAGGGGCCTGAGCCCTGGGGACAGGATGGATGGATGGATGGATGGATGGACGGATGGAGAGGTGGAGGGACAGAGAACAAAAGGATGAAGGGATACAGGGCTGGAAGGGTGGCGGGGGAGGGCATGGAAGGGGAGAGAAGAGAGGCAGAGGGGTGGAGGGAGAGGCGGATGGAGGGACGCGGGGCACTGACCGGTGTGCAGACGCAGGTGGACCTTGAGGCTGCCCGAGGTGGAGAAGCTCTTCATGCAGTGCTGGCACTGGAAGGCCTTGACGCCGCTGTGCGTCTTGATGTGCGCGGTCAGCGTGCTCTTGACGGCGAAGGCGCGGAAGCACTGCGGGCACCTGAAGGGCTTCTCGTGCGTGTGGATGCGGACGTGCCGCACCAGGTCGCTGGGCTTGCGGAACTCCTTGGCGCAGTACGGGCACACGTGCCAGCGCACGCCGTTCTCCTCGCGCACCGCGCCTGCGGGCACCGGATGGGCGCCGCCCTCACTCAGGGGGGGGGGCCGAGGGCGAGGGGCGGGGGACATCACCCGCCCTCCCAGGTCAGGGCTGGGCCCCCCACTCCCCGCCAGAGGTCACCAGCCGCCACTCACTCACCGGGCAAGAAGGGCGACTTCTTCCTGAGGGCCTTCCTGTCCCTGTGGTCCGACCTCTCGGGGCTGTCCTGCTCACCAGCGGGCTCGGCCGCGGGGTTGGGGGGCTCGTCCCCTGAGCTGGGCAGCTGTGAGCTGGGGGCCTTGGCGCGGCTGGAGTCGGTTGTGGGCGCGGCCACTGGAATTGAAGACAGCCCACTGTTTTCTAAGGCTTGCTGGGACAGAACAGAACTAGCAGGTTAGCACGGGGCCGCCCCGGAACCCGGCCTTGGGGACCCCTCCGGGGACCGCAACCCCGGCCCTGTGACCCTGAACCTCGGACCACCACCACCACCACCACCCCCCACCCCCCACAGGCCACTAGGCCTGTGACTCCTCCATCCCTGCCCTTGACCCTGGAACCGCAATCCTTGTCCCCAGGATCTCATCACCGGCCGTGACCCCTGCCCTGTGCCCCCTGGCCCTGCCTCACCTGCAGGATGTCGGGACTGACGCCCACAGTGAGGCTGGGCCCCTGGGTGGCCTCCGCGGGCCCCGGCTCAGCCAGCTCGAGCAGCTGCTGGATGACCTCGCTCACGGGCGGGCCACTCGGTGGCGTGGGGTCCGCACTGGGGGTCTCGGGCGGCTGCAGAGGCAGCGTCTGGAACAGCGTGGCCTGCAAGGCAGTGAGAGGCGGGACTCACCACACAGGCCAGGGGTCGAGGACAGTGCCGCTCTGTGGGTGCTGGGGACAGAGTCCTTACTCTGTGGGTAGTGGGGACAGAGTCCCTCTCCACAGGGGCACAGTGCCCAGCACCAGGAGAGCTCTGTGTATCTCACCCTCCCTGTCTCTAGAGAGAGGGGTCGCCCAGCAGAGTGACACCTACACATGCAGGGCCAGTCCGGAGCCCCGGTAGCCAGGGCCCAGGGCAGCAGCGGGTCTGAGGCCGAGCGAAGAATGGGGGGACGGGGGCGCCCCTCCTGGTACCTGGAGCAAAGAGCCTTGTGACACAGATGGGCCCTGGGAGTGGCCCCCGGCCCGTCACGGCACAGGACCCAGGAGGCGCTAAGGCCCGCCCACCAGGGACAGCAGCCGGCCTGGCCTGGGTCACCACAGAGGCGGACACCCACTGCAGGGGGGCCTGGGCGGGGTTTCCCAGGGGGAGCAGTTCAGCGGGTGGAGTGCAGGCCTGCACTCTGAGACTCCCACTCTGGTCCCCAGTATGGCTTGGGCCTGAGGGCCACTCTAGCGGCCACCCCCCCACACACACACTTACAATAAAAATACGCTTTAAAATAAAATCTTGGGCAGGGGTAGGTAGCATAGTGGTTATGCAAATAGACTCTCGCGCCTGAGGCGCCGAAGTCCCAGGTTCAATCCCCTGCACCAACATAAACCAGAGCTGAGCAGGGCTCAGGTAAAAAAATAAAATAAAATAAAATAAAATAAAATAAAATCCTGCAGAGCCAGGGCAATAGCAGGATGCTTCTGCAAACAGCCTTTCATGCCCGAGACACCACAGGGTCCAGGTTCAGTCCCCAGCACCACCACCAGCCAGAGCTGAGCAGGACTGTGGGGGAGAAACAAAGTAACGTACCAAACCAAAGGGGATCGCAGTAAGCCAAACAGCCTGCAGGCTACAGCCCTGCCCGGCCCTCTGCCCTGTGCCCGGCCCTCTGCCCTGTGCCCTGTGCCCTGTGCCCGGCCCTCTGCCCTGTGCCCTGTGCCCAGCCCTCTGCCCTGTGCCCTGTGCCCGGCAAGCTCCCTGACAAGGATCTCCACGCAAAGGATGTTTTCAAGAGGTGAAAGCCACTGACGTGGCGTCTAGCTTCCCTCGTATCCGCAGCCCTTTCTTCCCATGGACCCCCACTCAGGACCCCCACTCACTGTGAGCACGTGGGCGGGCTCGGCCGCAGCCCCCGGCCCCTGCGGGGCCCCCATGTGCATCTTGCTGATGTGCGTGTTGAGGCTGCCCAGGCTCTTGAACACGCAGCTGCACTCCCTGCAGTTGTAGGTGGGGCCGTGCTTGACCTGGGCAGGGACAGGGCTGTCAGCCACAGCAGCAACCGGCCTCTGCTCCCCCTCCCTCCCGCGCGGGACAGGCCCGGCTCTGCGGGCTCTGCGCTATCTCGAGGGGCCGCGGGTGGGGGAAGGACACGCGCTGCCTGTGCCCTGCACCATGTCCCCTGTCCTGGCCAGGGCTGGTGCTCTGTCCGCTCGCGACCCAGTGCATGCAGCTGCGGTGCTGCTCTGGGCGCTGGGAGAACCAGCCACCGGCCCGGTGCAGGACACTGCGCGGGAGCGGGGGTCAGGCTACAGGTTCCATCCCCGGCACCGCCTCGGCCTGAGCAGGCTCCAGTCTCCTCCTCGCGGACGAGCTAATGGATTTTGTTTTGTTTTGTTTTTCCCTTTCGTTGCCCTTGTTGTTCTTATTTTTGCTGTTATCTGTGTTGTTGTTGGATAGGACAGAGAGAAATGGAGAGAGGAGGGGAAGACAGAGAGAAATGGAGAGAGGAGGGAAGACGGAGAGAAATGGAGAGAGGAGGGGAAGACAGAGAGAAATGGAGAGAGGAGGGGAAGACAGAGAGAAATGGAGAGAGGAGGGAAGACGGAGAGAAATGGAGAGAGGAGGGGAAGACAGAGAGAAATGGAGAGAGGAGGGGAAGACAGAGAGAAATGGAGAGAGGAGGGGAAGACGGAGAGAAATGGAGAGAGGAGGGGAAGACGGAGAGAAATGGAGAGAGGAGGGGAAGACGGAGAGAAATGGAGAGAGGAGGGAAGACGGAGAGAAATGGAGAGAGGAGGGGAAGACAGAGAGAAATGGAGAGAGGAGGGGAAGACAGAGAGAAATGGAGAGAGGAGGGGAAGACGGAGAGAAATGGAGAGAGGAGGGGAAGACGGAGAGAAATGGAGAGAGGAGGGAAGACGGAGAGAAATGGAGAGAGGAGGGGAAGACGGAGAGAAATGGAGAGAGGAGGGAAGACGGAGAGAAATGGAGAGAGGAGGGAAGACGGAGAGAAATGGAGAGAGGAGGGAAGACGGAGAGAAATGGGTAGAGGAGGGAAGACAGAGAGAAATGGAGAGAGGAGGGGAAGACGGAGAGAAATGGAGAGAGGAGGGGAAGACAGAGAGAAATGGAGAGAGGAGGGGAAGACGGAGAGAAATGGAGAGAGGAGGGGAAGACAGAGAGAAATGGAGAGAGGAGGGGAAGAGAGAGAAATGGAGAGAGGAGGGAAGACGGAGAGAAATGGAGAGAGGAGGGGAAGACAGAGAGAAATGGAGAGAGGAGGGGAAGACAGAGAGGGGGAGAGAAAGACAGACACCCGCAGACCTGCTTCACCGCCTGGGAAGCGACTCCCCTGCAGGTGGGAAGCCGGGGGCTCGAACCGGGATCCTCGGGCCCGTCCTTGCGCTTGACCACCGCGCTGCCACCCGGCCCCCCACCAATGGCTTTTACGGGACACGCCTGCTGTGAAGAATCCGATGGTCCTGGAGCTGCAGACGTAACCAGGACACAGGCCCCGGCCAGGGCGTTTCGGATCGCGTGCTGCTGAGCTCGGGCTGCCCCTGCGCGGCCTCCCTGCACCTTCTGGCAGGAGACCGTCGCGGCGACCGGGCAGAGCAGGGGACAGGCGGCCGAGAGACAGCGGGCTCCGGACAGTGGGCGTGATGGGTGAGGGTGAGGGCAGCTCTCTGCCTTCCAGACCCCGCGCGCGGGGGCGAGAGCAGCTGCAGACGCCCCCAGCCCCAACGAGGTCACTGCTCTGCTCGCGGCTCGGCCGGGGTGCAGGCCGGCTCCCGGGGCTCACCTCGGAGTGCACCCTCTGCACGTGGGACTGCAGGTTGCCCTTCTGCGAGAAGGCGGCCGGGCAGAAGGCGCAGGCGTGAGGCTTCTCCCCGGTGTGCTTGACCATGTGTGTCTGCAGCGCCCCCTTCTGGTTGAAGGCCTTCCCGCACTGGCTGCATTTGAAAGGCCTCTCTCCTGGGCAGGCCGGGCAGGGGGGAGGGGAGGAGGGCTCAGCTGGGGCGCCGGGGAGCAGGGAGGGGGGTCCGCAGCAGAGGGGCGGGCGGGGAGGAAGCACCAGGCAGAGTGGAGGGGGCAGCTCTGCGTCCCTGTGTGGACGCCCTTCCCGGGCTGGGAGTGCACAGGTTGGGACTGCGGGGAGCGGGGGGGGGGGGGGGGGGGGTGCCTGCAGGGGGCTGCGGGGGGCAGGGGGACTGCGGGGAGGGGGGGGGCTGAGGGGGCTGCGGCACAGAGGCCCCCGGCAGCGGGGAGCAGGGAGCAGGCCTCGCGCAGGCTGAGGGCCAGGAAGGCGGCCGCACCCCACGGCACGGGCCTCCTGGGCAGGACGGCAGGATGGGCAGGGGACACCGGCCTCTCCTGGGGTGGGGGCCGCATGGCAGGGAGCAGCCCGCACCACCAGCCCCCCGCACGGCCCAGTACCGGGACCCCAGGGCCCATCCCCACCCTGGCCGCATCCCTGCACCCACCCTCTCTAGCCAGGGCCCAACTCTCTGCCCGTCCCCATGCCCACCCCATGCCCACCCTCAGCCCCAGACCCTTCTCTAGCCGCAGCTGCACCCAGGCCCTCCCTCCACACCCCTCCACCCCGCCCCTCTCCCTCCACCCCTCCACCCCAGCCCCTCTCTCCACACCCGTCCAGCCCGGCCCCTCTCTCCACACCCGTCCAGCCCGGCCCCTCTCTCCACACCCCTCCACCCTGGCCCCTCTCTCCACACCCCTCCATCCCGGCCCCTCTCTCCACACCCCTCCACCCTGGCCCCTCTCTCCACACCCCTCCAGCCCGGCCCCTCTCTCCACACCCCTCCACCCCAGCCCCTCTCTCCACACCCCTCCACCCAGCCCCTCTCTCCATACCCCAACCCCAACCCGGCCCCTCTTTCCACAACCCTCCAACCCCAACCCGGCCCCTCTCTCCACACCCCTCCACCCCGGCCCCTCTCTCCACACCCCTCCAGCCCGGCCCCTCTCCCTCCACCCCTCCACCCCTGCCCCTCTCCCTCCACCCCTCCACCCCGGCCCCTCTCTCCACACCCCTCCACCCCAGCCCCTCTCTCCACACCCCTCCACCCCGGCCCCTCTCTCCACACCCCTCCACCCCGGCCCCTCTCTCCCCCCTCATCCTGGGCCCACCTGCGCCCACCTGTGTGGATGCGGATATGACGCGTGAGCTGGCTGGGCTTCTGGAAGGTCTTTCCGCAGTGCGGGCAGGAGTAGGTGAAGCTGCTGCGGTCCACGTTGCGGCTGTAGGAGCGGGTGCCCGACACCCTGCAGGGCGGGAGGGGGCTCAGCGGGAGGGCGCTCAGGGCACCCAGCTCAGCGCCCAGGGTCTGGCTGCGGGGCATGTGCAGGGCATGTGCGGGACGTGTGCGGGGCGTGTGCGGGGCGTGTGGGGCGTGTGTGTGAGGGGCGTGTCCGGGGCATGTTCGGGGCGTGGGTGACCGTGACAGAGAGCCTAGTGGCCGCAGCCAGCATGAGGAGACGAGGGTCCCGGCCCCCGGTGGATGGGCTCTCACAGCCCCCCGCCCGGTGCCCGGTGCCCGGTGCCCAGAGCCCGGAGCCCAGTCCGCGGTGGCTGCACCTCATCTTGTAGTGTGTCCTGAGGTGCTCCCTCAGCTGCGCCGCGCTGCCCAGCTCCTGGCGACAGGCCCTGCAGCAGTGGGGCCGCGGGGCGCTCAGCTCCTGCCTGTGCTCCGCCATGTGCGCCGCCAGCTGGCTCTGCAGCGAGAACTCGTCCCCGCACTCAGAGCAGATGAGGGTCTGCGGGACAGGGACGGGACGCGGGGCCTGAGGCGCCTCTGCGGGTCCCGAGACTTCCCGCACACCCGCCCGGGTGCCCGCAGTCATGCCCTCGGCAGGGTCTCACAGGCTCCCAGACGCCATCACGCTCAGTGGGCGCCATGATGTCCTGTGGCCCTCACAGGCAGGGCCCTCGCACGGAGCCGACGGGGCACCTCAGACACGCTGCCAGACCCCGAAACCCAGGGAGCAACTTACCTCAGAGGGCACCCTCACCACACAGGACACCCTCACCACACAGGGCACCCTCACCACACAGGACACCCTCACCACACAGGACACCCTCACCACACAGGACACCCTCACCACACATGACATCCTCACCACACAGGGCACCCTCACCACACAGGACACCCTCACCACACAGGACACCCTCACCACACAGGACACCCTCACCACACAGGACACCCTCACCACACAGGGCACCCTCACCACACAGGGCACCCTCACCACACAGAGCACCCTCACCACACAGGGCACCCTCACCACACAGGGCACCCTCACCACACAGGGCACCCTCACCACACAGGACACCCTCACCACACAGAGCACCCTCACCTCACAGGGCACCCTCACCACACAGAGCACCCTCACCTCACAGGGCACCCTCACCACACAGGGCACCCTCACCACACAGGGCACCCTCACCTCACAGGGCACCCTCACCACACAGGGCACCCTCACCTCACAGGGCACCCTCACCAAACGGCACCCTCACCACAAAGGACACCCTCACCACACAGAGCACCCTCACCTCACAGGGCACCCTCACCACACAGAGCACCCTCACCTCACAGGGCACCCTCACCACACAGGGCACCCTCACCACACATGGCACCCTCACCTCACAGGGCACCCTCACCACACAGGGCACCCTCACCTCACAGGGCACCCTCACCACACAGGGCACCCTCACCACACAGGGCACCCTCACCACAAAGGACACCCTCACCACACAGAGCACCCTCACCTCACAGGGCACCCTCACCACACAGGGCACCCTCACCACACAGGACACCCTCACCACACAGGACACCCTCACCACACAGGGCACCCTCACCACACAGGGCACCCTCACCACACAGGACACCCTCACCACACAGGACACCCTCACCACACATGACACCCTCACCACACAGGGCACCCTCACCACACAGAGCACCCTCACCACACAGGGCACCCTCACCACACAGGGCACCCTCACCACACAGGGCAAGGTCACCACACAGGACACCCTCACACACAGGACACCCTCACCACAAAGGACACCCTCACCACACAGAGCACCCTCACCTCACAGGGCACCCTCACCACACAGGGCACCCTCACCACAAAGGACACCCTCACCACACAGAGCACCCTCACCTCACAGGGCACCCTCACCACACAGGGCACCCTCACCACACAGGACACCCTCACCACACAGGGCACCCTCACCACACAGGACACCCTCACCACACAGGACACCCTCACCACACAGGACACCCTCACCACACAGGACACCCTCACCACACAGGACACCCTCACCACACAGGGCACCCTCACCACACAGGGCACCCTCACCACACAGGGCACCCTCACCACACATGACACCCTCACCACACAGGACACCCTCACCACACAAGACACCCTCACCACACATGACACCCTCACCACACAGGGCACCCTCACCACACATGACACCCTCACCACACAGGACACCCTCACCACAAAGGACACCCTCACCACACAGAGCACCCTCACCACACAGGGCACCCTCACCAAACAGGGCACCCTCACCACACAGGACACCCTCACCACACAGGGCACCCTCACCACACAGGACACCCTCACCACACAGGACACCCTCACCACACATGACACCCTCACCACACAGGGCACCCTCACCACACATGACACCCTCACCACACAGGACACCCTCACCACACAGGACACCCTCACCACACAGAGCACCCTCACCACACAGGGCACCCTCACCACACAGGGCAAGGTCACCACACAGGGCACCCTCACACACAGGACACCCTCACCACAAAGGACACCCTCACCACACAGAGCACCCTCACCTCACAGGGCACCCTCACCACACAGGGCACCCTCACCACAAAGGACACCCTCACCACACAGAGCACCCTCACCTCACAGGGCACCCTCACCACACAGGGCACCCTCACCACACAGGACACCCTCACCACACAGGACACCCTCACCACACAGAGCACCCTCACCACACAGGGCACCCTCACCACACAGGGCACCCTCACCACACATGACACCCACACCACACAGGACACCCTCACCACACAGGACACCCTCACCACACAGGGCACCCTCACCACACATGACACCCTCACCACACAGGACACCCTCACCACACAGGACACCCTCACCACACAGGGCACCCTCACCACACAGGGCACCCTCACCACACAGGGCACCCTCACCACACAGGGCACCCTCACCACACAGGGCACCCTCACCTCACAGGGCACCCTCACCTCACAGGGCACCCTCACCTCACAGGGCACGGTCACCACACAGGGCACCCTCATACACAGGACACCCTCACCACAAAGGACACCCTCACCACACAGAGCACCCTCACCTCACAGGGCACCCTCACCACACAGGGCACCCTCACCACACAGGGCACCCTCACCTCACAGGGCACCCTCACCACACAGGGCACCCTCACCTCACAGGGCACCCTCACCACACAGGGCACCCTCACCACACAGGGCACCCTCACCACACAGGACACCCTCACCACACAGGGCACCCTCACCACACAGGGCACCCTCACCTCACAGGGCACCCTCACCTCACAGGGCACCCTCACCTCACAGGGCACGGTCACCACACAGGGCACCCTCACACACAGGACACCCTCACCACAAAGGACACCCTCACCACAAAGGACACCCTCACCTCACAGGGCACCCTCACCACACAGGGCACCCTCACCACACAGGACACCCTCACCACACAGGGCACCCTCACCACACAGGACACCCTCACCACACAGGGCACCCTCACCACACAGGACACCCTCACCACACAGGGCACCCTCACCACACAGGGCACCCTCACCACACAGGACACCCTCACCACACAGGACACCCTCACCACACAGGGCACCCTCACCTCACAGAACACCCTCACCACACAGGGCACCCTCACCACACAGGACACCCTCACCACACAGGACACCCTCACCACACAGAGCACCCTCACCTCACAGGGCACCCTCACCACACAGGGCACCCTCACCACACAGGACACCCTCACCACACAGGGCACCCTCACCACACAGGACACCCTCACCACACAGGACACCCTCACCACACAGGACACCCTCACCACACAGGACACCCTCACCACACAGGACACCCTCACCACACAGGGCACCCTCACCACACAGGGCACCCTCACCACACAGGGCACCCTCACCACACATGACACCCTCACCACACAGGACACCCTCACCACACAAGACACCCTCACCACACATGACACCCTCACCACACAGGGCACCCTCACCACACATGACACCCTCACCACACAGGACACCCTCACCACAAAGGACACCCTCACCACACAGAGCACCCTCACCACACAGGGCACCCTCACCAAACAGGGCACCCTCACCACACAGGACACCCTCACCACACAGGGCACCCTCACCACACAGGACACCCTCACCACACAGGACACCCTCACCACACATGACACCCTCACCACACAGGGCACCCTCACCACACATGACACCCTCACCACACATGACACCCTCACCACACAGGGCACCCTCACCACACAGGACACCCTCACCACACAGAGCACCCTCACCACACAGGGCACCCTCACCACACAGGGCAAGGTCACCACACAGGGCACCCTCACACACAGGACACCCTCACCACAAAGGACACCCTCACCACACATGACACCCTCACCACACAGGGCACCCTCACCACACAGGACACCCTCACCACACAGAGCACCCTCACCACACAGGGCACCCTCACCACACAGGGCAAGGTCACCACACAGGGCACCCTCACACACAGGACACCCTCACCACAAAGGACACCCTCACCACACAGAGCACCCTCACCTCACAGGGCACCCTCACCACACAGGGCACCCTCACCACAAAGGACACCCTCACCACACAGAGCACCCTCACCTCACAGGGCACCCTCACCACACAGGGCACCCTCACCACACAGGACACCCTCACCACACAGGACACCCTCACCACACAGAGCACCCTCACCACACAGGGCACCCTCACCACACAGGGCACCCTCACCACACATGACACCCTCACCACACAGGACACCCTCACCACACAGGACACCCTCACCACACAGGGCACCCTCACCACACATGACACCCTCACCACACAGGACACCCTCACCACACAGGACACCCTCACCACACAGGGCACCCTCACCACACAGGGCACCCTCACCACACAGGGCACCCTCACCACACAGGGCACCCTCACCACACAGGGCACCCTCACCACACAGGGCACCCTCACCACACAGGACACCCTCACCACACAGGGCACCCTCACCACACAGGGCACCCTCACCACACAGGGCACCCTCACCTCACAGGGCACCCTCACCACACAGGACACCCTCTCCACACAGGGCATCCTCACCACACAGGACACCCTCACCACACAGGGCACCCTCACCTCACAGGGCACCCTCACCACACAGGGCACCCTCACCTCACAGGGCACCCTCACCACACAGGGCACCCTCACCACACAGGGCACCCTCACCACACAGGACACCCTCACCACACAGGGCACCCTCACCACACAGGGCACCCTCACCTCACAGGGCACCCTCACCTCACAGGGCACCCTCACCTCACAGGGCACGGTCACCACACAGGGCACCCTCACACACAGGACACCCTCACCACAAAGGACACCCTCACCACACAGAGCACCCTCACCTCACAGGGCACCCTCACCACACAGGGCACCCTCACCACACAGGGCACCCTCACCACACAGGGCACCCTCACCACACAGGACACCCTCACCACACAGGACACCCTCACCACACAGGGCACCCTCACCACACAGGACACCCTCACCACACAGGGCACCCTCACCTCACAGAGCACCCTCACCACACAGGACACCCTCACCACACAGGACACCCTCACCACACAGGGCACCCTCACCTCACAGAGCACCCTCACCACACAGGGCACCCTCACCACACAGGACACCCTCACCACACAGGACACCCTCACCTCACAGAGCACCCTCACCACACAGGACACCCTCTCCACACAGGACACCCTCCCTATGGAGCACCCTCCCGAGACTCCCCCCCACCGTCATAGCTGCCCCGCTCGCGGGACTCCCAGGCCACAGGGACCCCCCACCAGACTGGCCGAGCCCACCGGGACCCTGGCCCCCCAGCACGGTGTGTGACCGAGACACACGCCTTCTCCAAGGAGGGGACGCCCCTGGGGGACGGGTCCTCACAGGCTGGGCGTCGCCACAGTGAGGGACAGCGACCTGGGCGGACAGCCTTGGGAGCAGGGCCCCTGGCTCCTCCACATGCTGGGGTCAGAGGTCAGCGAGCAGGAAGGCGCCTCCTCAGAGCTGAGGGACTGGCTGGGTCACAGCAAGCGAGCATGGCGCCCTCTGGGGGTGACTCCCAGAACCACATGGCCATGGCGGGCATCCCTTGGTGAGGACCCTGCAGCCCTGAGGATGGTCCTGCATGAGGGAATAGGGCCACTGCTGATGGGAGGCGTGCATAGCGGGACTCACTGTGACAGCATGGTGTCCCTCAGAGTGTGACAGCACTTTAGAGGGTGCCAGCCTCGTGTCTCTCAGAGGGTGTGACAGCACCTCAGAGGGTGACAGCATGGTGTCCCTCACAGTGTGACAGCACCGTATCCCTCAGAGGGTGTGACAGCACCGTGTCCCTCGGAGGGTGACAGTACGGTGCCCCTCAGAGTGTGACAGTATTGTGTCCCTCAGAGGGTGTAAAAGCACCGTGTCCCTCCGAGGGTGACAGCACCGTGTCCCTCAGAGGGTGTGACAACACCATGTACTCAGAGGGTGTGACAACAATATAGTAACAGTAACCACAACAACGATGAAACAACAAGGGCAACAACAACAACAACAAACAGCCTCCAGGAGCCGTGGGTTCACGGCGCAGGCACCGAGCCCAGCAGTAACCCTGGAGGCAAAAATAATACTAATACTAATACTACTACTAATAATAGTGACTGGGGGAGTTGGGCGGTGGCGCAGCGGGTTAAACGCACGTGGCACCAAGCACAGGGACCAGCGTGAGGATCCCGGTTCGAGCCCCCGGCTCCCCACCTGCAGGGGAGTCGCTTCCCAGGCGGTGAAGCAGGTCTGCAGGTGTCTGTCTTTCTCTCCCCCTCTCTGTCTTCCCCTCCTCTCTCCATTTCTCTCTGTCCTATCCAACAATGACAACATCAATAACCACAACAACTACTACAACAATAAACAACAACAACAAGGTGGTCCGGGAGGTGGCACAGTAGATAAGGCTTTGGACTCTCAAGCATGCTGTCCCAAGTTCAATCCCCGGCAGCACACGTACCAGAGCGATGTCTGGTTCTTTCTCTCTCTCCTATCGTTTCTCATGAATAAATAAGTAAAACTTAAAAAAAAAAAAAAAACAAGGGCAACAAAAGGGAAAATAAATAAATATTTGTTTAAAAAGTGACTAAGGAAAGAAAGAGAGAGACAGGCTGGGGGTGTGGGTCCACCTGCCAACACCCATGTCCAGCGGAGAAACAATGACAGAAGCCACAACTCCCACCTGCTGCTCCCCATAGAGAATCTGGGTCCAGGCTCCCAGAGGGGAGAAATGTCAGGGGAAGGTGACCAGAGGGCTCTGAACCCCAACTCCATCAGGACGCAGAGAGAGCAGAGGGAAAGGAGGGACACTCAGCAGCAGTACAGGTGTGGGGGTGACTTAGAGAGGAGGACGGGACCGCAGGAAAAACGGGCAAGGATGAACAATCCGGACAGTTGCAGAAGCGGCAGCGCGCCCGCCCATGCCCGCCTGTGCCCATGACAGAAGCACTGCAGGTTCCAGCGAGGGTTGGGGGCGCGGAGTCTGGCCTGGGGGCGCGGAGTCTGGGCTGGGGGCGCAGAGTCTGGGCTGGGGACGGGGAGTCTGGGCTGGGGCGGGGAGTCTGGGCTGGGGGCGGGGAGTCTGGGCTGGGGACGGGGAGTCTGGGCTGGGGACAAGGTGTCTGGGCTGGGGACCCGGTGTCTGGGCTGGGGACCCGGTGTCTGGGCTGGGGACCCGGTGTCTGGGCTGGGGGCGGGGAGTCTGGGCTGTGGGCAGAGAGTCTGGGCTGGGGGCGCGGTGTCTGGCCTGAGGGTGCGGAGTCTGGGCTGGGGGCGCGGTGTCTGGGCTGGGGGCGCGGAGTCTGGGCTGGGGGCGCGGAGTCTGGGCTGGGGGCGCGGAGTCTGGGCTGGGGGCGCGGTGTCTGGCCTGAGGGTGCGGAGTCTGGGCTGGGGGCGCGGTGTCTGGGCTGGGGGCGCGGAGTCTGGGCTGGGGGCGCGGAGTCTGGGCTGGGGGCGCGGAGTCTGGGCTGGGGGCGCGGAGTCTGGCCTGAGGGTGCGGAGTCTGGGCTGGGGACGCGGAGTCTGGGCTGGGGGCGCGGAGTCTGGGCTGGGGGCGCGGAGTCTGGGCTGGGGGCAGGGTGTCTGGGCTGGGGACCGGAGTCTGGGCTGGGGACGTGGTGGGTGAGGTGATGGCTCGTGGTGCGGCAAACCAGTGCTAGATCACTAAGTAAAGAGACAGAAAGGTGGCGGCCACAAGCCGATGCTTGAAGTTGGAACGTGGTTCTGGCGGTGCAAGTTTCTCCATTAAAATGAAAACTGAAGGAGCGTCAGCAGGTGTGGTGGCCGCGGCCCCTGCCCCTCGCACCCGTGCGCCCACACTTCAGCGAGGACACGGGCCTGACCTCGCGCCCACGGCCGCCAGCCGCCAGCCACAGAGGCGCCCCCCGCGCCCCGCGCCCCACGCCCCTCCTGGCACCTCCTCTGGCTGCTTCCAGCACTGGGGGGGCTGTGGCTGTGGGGCCTTGCAGAACCCCGCCAGCTCACGTCCGCCTTAAAATAGGAGTGGGGGGCGCACCTGGCGGAGCGCGCCTTCCCATGCGCAGGGACCCGGGTTCAAGCACCGGTCCCCACCTGCAGGGGGGAAGCGTCTCGAGTGGTGAAGCAGGGCTGCAGGCGTCTGTCTGTCTGTCTTTCCCCTTCCCCTCTCCGTGTCTCTCTGCCGCTACCCAGTAAACACGTAAAGACTTTAAAAGGAAGGAAGAGGCGCAAGGTGTGAGGAGAGGTGACACATCATTCCCTATGGTCGGACGCCCAGCTGAGTACATGTCCCCACGCACAAGGACCCGGGTTCGAGCCCCCAGTCCCCACCTGCAAGGGGAAGCTTCATGAGCAGTGAAGCAGGGCTGCAGGTGTCTCTCTGTCTCTCCGTTTCTGTCTCTGTCAAAAAAAGAGAAGATAAACAAAAAAGCTAAAAGATGGAAGTCTCGGGAGCCGGGGAGGCGGCCCAGTGGGCAGGACAGTGGGCTCTGGAGCGAGGTCCTGGCTGGCCTCCGCGGTCGGAGCTGCTTCTCTCTCCGCTACAGGTTCGGGAAAGTCAGGCAGCAGGGGCGCGGCAGCGGGCTGCCTGGCGGAGCCGGCACGTCACGGTGCACCAGGCCCTGGGTTCGAGCCCCGGCCCTCACGTGCGCGTGAGGGCAGCTCTGTGAGTGAGGAGGCAGAGCTGGGGGTGTCTGTCTCTTTCTGTCTCCCCCGCTCCGTTTTTGTCCTCTCCGATGAGAAATAAACATTGTTAGAAAAATCAAAATAATGACAGTAAGTCACTGGGAGGTGCCATGGCCCCAGGGCAGTCGGGCGTCTCTCCCTCTCCCTCCTCATTGCCTGAGTGTCTCCCTCTCCCTGTCTCTCTGTCTTCCTCTCCTTGTCTCTGTGTCTGTCTCCATCGGTCTTCCTCTCAGTTTCTGTCTTCCTCTCACTGTCTCTGTCTCTGTCTCTCACTCTCTCTGTCTCTCACTGTCTCTGTCTCCCTGTGTCTCTCCCATTTTCTCGGTGTCTCCGTCTCCCTCTCACTGTCTCTGTCTCTCACTGTCTCTGTCTCTCACTGTCTCTGTCTCCCTGTGTCTCTCCCATTTTCTCGGTGTCTCCGTCTACCTCTCACTGTCTCTGTCTCTGTCTCTCACTGTCTCTGTCTCCCTGTGTCTCTCCCATTTTCTCGGTGTCTCTGTCTCCCTCTCACTGTCTCTGTCTCTCACTGTCTCTGTCTCCCTGTGTCTCTCCCGTTTTCTCGGTGTCTCTGTCTCCCTCACTGTCTCTGTTTCTGTCTCTCGGTGTCTGTCTACCTCTCACTGTCTCTGTCTCTGTCTCTCACTGTCTCTGTCTCCGTGTCTCTCCCATTTTCTCGGTGTCTCCGTCTCCCTCTCACTGTCTCTGTCTCTCACTGTCTCTGTCTCCATGTCTCTCCCATTTTCTCGGTGTCTCTGTCTCCCTCTCACTGTCTCTGTGTCGGAAGCCCAAGTGTGTGGGAAGGTCCGGGCCCCGCACACCAGACCCGCCGGGTGGGGGTGGGGGGTGGGCAGCAGGCGGCGGGTACCTCCTCCTTCTCGTGCAGCATGACGTGGGCGCGGAGGCTGGCGGCGCGGGAGAAGGTCCTGTGGCACACGGGGCAGGCGGGCGGCTCTCCATTGTGCGTGCACTTGTGCAGCGTCAGGTTGAACTCCACGTTGAAGGTCTGGGGGCACCGGTCACAGCGGTGGGGCTGGGGGACACGCACGCGGAGTCAGCCGAAGCCAGGGACGCGACCCCTCCCTCCCTCCCCAGCTGCCGGGGTGACGGACACACGGTACAGTGCGCAAGGCCCCGGGTTCGAGCCCCCGCTCCCCACTTGCAGAGGTGAGGCTTCCAGAGTGGTGACGCAGGGCTGCGGGGGGTCTCTCTCCCTCCCTATCTCCCCTCCCTTTCCAATGCTTCTCCGGAGGAGGAGGAGGAAGGGGAGGGGGAGGGGAGGACGCAGCGCTGGACTCTGCCAGGAGCGGCCGCATGGCGTGCTGGAGACCACGGGCAACCAGGCAGCAGACGCTCTGGCTCCTGCACCCTCTCACTAGCTGGCAAGAATCACTGACCGGGGAACCTGGGGCTCAGGAAGGCAAGTTCAAGGCCCCGGGCCCCACCTGCAGGGGAAGCGTCAAGAGCGGGCGAGGTGGTCCGGGAGGTGGCGCAGTGGGTAAAGCAGTGGACCCTCAACCGTGAGGTCACCAGTTCCATCCCCGGCAGCACATGTACCAGAGTGATGTCTGGTCCTCTCTCTCCTTCTCTCTCTCTCATGAGTAAATAAATAAATAAATTCTTTAAAAAAAAAAAAAAAGAGCGGAGGAGCAGGGCAGCGGGTGTCTGTCTGTCTGTCTGTCTCTCTCCCTACCTACCCCTCCTCCCTCTGGATTTCTCTGTCTCCATCCAGTAATGAATTAATAAATAAGTATTTTAAACAGGAAAAGGGTTCACTACTGGCGTTTACAACACTGTGTCTGCCCGTCCCGTGGCGGCTTTCCACGCACTCTTTCTGGCTCAGATGGAGGGAAACGGACAAGGAGGGAGACTTTAAGAGGCCAGCTGGGAGGAGTGGAGGCCCAGCAAGAACGGACGGACGGCAGAGGGCGAGAGGGCTGGGGAGACGGCATGGTGGTTCTGCGAGTGTTTCTCCTGCCTGAGGCCCCGGGGTCCCAGGTTCAATCCCCAGCACCACCATCAGCCAGAGCTCAGCAGGGGCCCCGGGGGAAAACAAGTAACTAAATATAAAAGCCCAGCAAAGCCTGTGTGGGGGCTGCCCGCCCGCCTGCCCGCCCGCCCATCTAGCCGTCAGCCGGCGGGGCTGAGGGCCTGCAAGAATCCCAGAGGCCCACCTTGTCGTTCCTCTCGTGGTCCCTCATGTGGCGCTGAAACTGGGACTCTTTGGGGAAGGACAGCAAGCACAGGTCACATTTGTGGAGGCTGGGGGCCAGGCAGGCATAGTTCGTGTTCTCTGAGTTCACCGTCAAAACTCCATCTGCAAAACCACAGAGGCGCAGGCAGTGAGGACCCAGCCTGTTCTCCCGTCTTTCTTTTTTTAAATATTTATTTTCCCTTTTGTTGCCCCTGTTGTTTTATTGTTGTAGTTATTATTGTTGTGGTTATTGATGTCGTCATTGTTGGATAGGCCAGAGAGAAATGGAGAGAGGAGGGGAAGACAGAGAGGGGGAGAGAAAGACAGACACCTGCAGACCTGCTTCACCGCCTGGGAAGCGACTCCCCTGCAGGTGGGGAGCCGGGGCTCGAACCGAGATCCTCACGCCGGTCCTTGCGCTTTGCGCCACTTGCGCTTAACCCGCTGCGCTACCGCCCGGCTCTGTGTTTTTTGTTTTTTTATCAGAGCCCTGCTCAGCTCTGGTTTCTGGTGGTGATTAAACCTGGACTTGGAGCCTCAGGCAGCAGGAGAGTCTCTTTGCATAACCACTGAGCTACCTACCCCACCCAACATCCTGTATCAGCGGGCAGGACCCCAGGGATCAGAAAGAGACTGCAAAGCAGACAGAATCCCACCCACCCCCGGGGGGGGGGGGGGCTGTGAGGGCCTGGGGGACAGCGGTCCACACCCACCTTCGCGGCAACACCGCCACAGTCACAGGCGGCCACAAGCCGCCAAGGAAGCCACAGTCCCTGTCCTGCGGCACCACGTGGAGCGGCCGCGGTGACTTATCAGGCGGTGGTCCAGGAAGTGGCAGCGCAGTGGGTAAAGACTGGACTCCCGAGCATGAGGTCCTGGGTTCGATCCCCGGCAGCACAAGCACCAGAGAGACGTCTGGTTCTTTCTCTCTCCTATCTTTCTCATCAATCAATAAATAAAAGCTTAAAAAATAATAATAACTAGGGGAGTCAGGCGGTAACGCAGCGGGTTAAGCGCACGTGGCGCTCAAAGCGCAGGGACCGGCGTGAGGATCCGGGTTCGAACCCCCAACTCCCCACCTGCAGGGGTGTCACTTCCCAGGCGGTGAAGCAGGTCTGCAGGTGTCTGTCTTTCTCTCCCTGTCTTCCCCTCCTCTCTCCATGTCTCTCTGTCCTAGCCAACAATGACAACAACGATAACTACAACAATAAAAAAAAAAACAAGGGCAACAAAAGGGAAAATAAATATAGAAATATAACAATAATAATAATAATAACTTACCAGGAGTAACAAATTAAAACATCCGGGGGCCAGATGGGACATGCCTGAGCTAAAGCCCCAGCGCCACATGGAGCGCCTCAGACACGGGGGGGGGGGGGGGGGGGGGGGGGGAGAGAGCTCTGGAGCTTTAGTCTCTATCTCAAGTAAGAATCCTTTAAAAAAGTCATCAGGGAAGGCTGAGAGATAGCACAGGCATGAGACTCCGAGTTCCCAGGTTCAATCCCCAGCACCACCGTCAGCCAGAGCTGGGCAGGGCTCTGATGTAAGGAAATAAAAGTAACTGAGTAAATGAAGCCCAGGCAGCGGTGCAGGGCCGCATGAGTCTGCGCCATAGGCCGCTGCTGCAGAGCCGCGCCCGTAGGACGCTCAGAATTTACTCTGTCCGGGATGCTGGGGCCTCACGCACGGGCCGGCTTTTTGGAGACAGACAGACAGACAGACAGACACAGCACAGCACCGGGTGCAGCGGTGGCTGGAGCCCGGGGAGTCTGGACCTGGGTTCCCTTCCCAGCAGGAAGGTGGGACTCCACCGGGGCAGGCCTGGGAGGGTGGGGAGACGGCGCAGGGTTTCGACAACAGTCTCATGCCTGAGGCTCCTGGGACGGGCCCGAGTTTAACACACACACACACACACACACACACACACACACACACACACCCCAGAAGTCAGAGCTGAGCGGGGCTCTGGGAAGCGAGGAAGCAGAAGTCAGAGCTGAGCGGGGCTCTGGGAAGCGGGGAAGCAGGCAGGCAGGCAGGCAGGCAGGCAGGCAGGCAGGCAGAGGGCCGAGAGCAGGACGCACTTCCTGAGACCTTGGCTGTGCAGCAGGTGGGCCTGAGAAGGCCAGGCAGGAGACACTCGTCTACCATCCCCGCTCTTTTGTTATTTTAGATTTATTTATTCATTTTCCTCTTTTGTTGCCCTTGTTGTTTTACTGTTGTAGTCATTATTGATGTCATCGTTGTTGGATAGGACAGAGAGAAATGGAGAGAGGAGGGGAAGACAGACAGGGAGAGAGAAAGACAGACACCTGCAGACCTGCTTCACCGCCTGGGAAGCGACGCCCCTGCAGGTGGGGAGCCGGGGGCTCGAACCCGGGTCCTCACACCGATCCTTGTGCTTTGCGCCACCTGCGCTTAACCTGCTGCGCCGCCGCCCGACTCCCCCGTCCACGCTCTTGTGAAGAGCATCGGGGCTCAGCGCGGCCACATATAATGCCGGGATCGAACCCGGGACCCGGGCAAGCCCAGCGCAGCAGCCATGCAGGTGTCCCAGGCCGTGGGGTGTTTTCCTCTCGTGCGTATTAGACAGCAGAGCGGGGAGGAGGAGGGGAGCTGGGGCCGAGGGTGCCGACTTCACCCACCGCACTCAGCACACGTCCTGACGGTGAAGGTCAAGTGCTAGGCGCTTAGTGACTTTTGTTTCTTCCTAGCGGAGCCCAGCTCAGCTCTGCCTGGTGGTGCTGGGGCTTGAACCAGGGACCTCCGGTGCCTCAGGCAGGAGCGGCGCACTTCACAGCCCGCGCCTCCGCACATACCCCCTCCGTCCCGTCCCACCCTGCCCCGCCGCCGGGCACAGTGCTGCTGGGAGCTGCCGGGGGTCCTCCTGGCCCCCACCCCGAGCTGAAGTGTGCGTGCGCTCCACTGGGGGCTGTGCCGGCCCACGGGTCGCTCAGCCACGTCCTTGTTCTGCCCCTTCTGCCCCCGCGAGGTCCTGCTTTGCCAACGCCCACACTGAGGGAATGCACCCGCCTCCCCGGGCACAGACGGTCGCACGGCCAAGACGGTCGCACGGCCAAGACGGCCTGGTGCCCTGGGTGGGAGGGGGTCGGCTCCTCAGGGAGAAACAGCACAGAGGTTGCGGCGGACAACAGCCGCTCTGTCCACAGCAGCCTGAGAGGGGACGCAGCCCAGACGCCACCCACAGATGACGGGATGGAGGAGTCACGGGATCCAGACCCCGTGGAATACTACTCTGCCGTCAAAACAGATGGGGGTGTGTCCTTGGGGACAAGAGGGATAGAACTGGAGGGGAAAGAGATGAAAGTCGACTACCAGAGGCTTCACGCACATGTGGCATCTAGACCTGAGACACAGGAGCTTAAAAACTAGAACGGGAACAAAGAACCAGCAGCCGGGACTCCGGTAGTTCTCTGGGAGCGGTGGGTATGGCGGAACTTACAGTCTCACAACCTACTACTGACAGCAAATTTAAAATAAGGCGACGCTGGGCAGGGCTAGACAGCCGGACGGTTCTGCAAAGACGCTCTGGTGCCTGAGGCTCCAAAGTCCCAGGTTCCAACCCACCACACCTCCGTAAGACAGAGCCGAGCAGGCGACGGTAAAATAAAAAAGTTAAAAATTAGGGTGGTGGGAGTCGGGCGGTAGCACACGTGGCGCAATACTCAAGGACCGGCGTCAGGATCCCGGTTCGAGCCCCCGGCTCCCCACCTGCAGGGGAGTCGCTTCACAGGCGGTGAGGCAGGTCTGCAGGTGTCTGTCTTTCTCTCCCCCTGTCTGTCATCCCCTCCTCTCTCCATTTCTCTCTGTCCTGTCCAACAACAATGACATCAATAACCACAACAATAATAACTACAGCAATAAAACAACAAGGGCAACAAAAGGGAAAATAAATAAATAAAACAAAATAAAAATTTGGGTGGTGGTGAACCTGGTTGAGCGCACATGTTACAGTGGTCAAGGACTGGGGTTCGAGCCCCTGGTCCCCACCTGCAGGGTGAAAGTTTTGCAAGTGGTGAAGCGGGGCTGCAGGCGTCTCTCTGTCTCTCTCCCTCTCTAACTCCCCCTCCCCTCTTGATTTCTGGTTGTCTTTAAAGATTAAAGAAAAAGTTAAAAATTAAAAGTTAAATTTTAAAACGAATACATTTTTATATCACTAGTAAGGAAAGAAAATGTGTCTCCTTGAGCAGAGAGAGCTCACCTGGGAGGGTGCCTGCCTTGCCATCTGCATGAGTGAGGTTTGAGGCCAGGCACCGCACTGGAGGCTCCACAGCACTGAGGAGAGCTCCATGTCAAGAGAGACCTCTCTCTACCTACCCACCTGTCTGCTGTCCCTCTCCACCTGCTCACCCACTGGAAATAAAACCACGAGGGAGTCGGTCTGTCCGCGGGTGGAGCCCCGTGTCCCTGAGCCTTGTCCGTCTCCGACCAGGCCCTGTCCCTGTGTCCCTTCCCCAGCCAGGCCCTGTGTCCCTGTCCCCATGCACTGTCCCCGTGTCTGGGTCCCCCTGTCCCTCTCTCCCCGTCTCCATGTCCCTCTGTCCCGGTCCTCCTGTCCCTCTGTCCCCGTCCCCGTGTCCCGGTCCTCCTGTCCCCGTCTGTGTCCCTGTCTCCCTCTGTCCCTCTGCCCCTGTCCACGTGCCCTGGTCCTCCTGTCCCTCTGTCCCCCTGCCCCCCATCCCCAATTCCCGTCCCCATGTCCCTCTGTCCCCATCCCCCTGTCCGGGTGTCCTCCTGTCCCCATCCCCCTGTCCCCGGGTGTCCTCCTGTCCCACTGTCCCCTGTCCCCATGTCCGGGTGTCCCCCTGTCCCCCAACCCCGTGTCCAGGTGTCCCCTTGTCCTGTCCCCGTGTCCGGGTGTCCGCCTGTCCCCTGTCCCATCCCCGTGTCCGGGTGCCCGCCTGTCCCGTCCCCGTGTCCGCCTGTCCGGGTGTCCGCCTCTCCGGGTGTCCGCCTGTCCCCCTGTCCCGTCCCCGTGTCCGCCTGTCCGGGTGTCCCCCTGTCCCCTGTCCCCGTGTCCGGGTGTCCGCCTGTCTCCTGTCCCGTCCCCGTGTCCGCCTGTCCGGGTGTCCGCCTGTCCCCTGTCCCGTCCCCGTGTCCGGGCGTCCGCCTGTCCGGGTGTCCGCCTGTCCCGCCCTCTCGCACCTGCGCGCTGGGCCCGGGGCGGGGCTGGGGGAGGGGCGGCGCTTCCGGGGCCCCGCCCGCGGGTGGGGGAGGGGAGGGGCGCGCGGCGGGGCCCTGGGGGTCGGGCGGGGGTCGGGCGGGGGGCGGGGGTCGGGGGTCGGGGGTCGGGGGGCGGGCGGGGGTCGAGGGTCGCGCGGGGCCGGGGTCGGGGCCGCGCGGCGCGGGGCGGGGCGGCGGCGCGGAAAGTAGGCCCGCGGAGGGCAGGGCGCGTATCCGTCCGCGCGGGCGGCGGCGGGAGAGGCGGCGGCAGCGGCGGGAGAGGCGGCCGTCCCCGACCCCGGCCCCCGCGTCCCCGCGTCCCCGGCCCCCGCGTCCCCGCGTCCCCGCGTCCCCGGCCCCCGCGTCCCCGCGTCCCGGCCCAGGCCTCACCCGAGTCGGCTTGCGCGCGGTCTCGGTCGCGGTCCCGGTCGCGGTCGCGGGCGCGGGGGGGGCGGCCCCGGGGCATGGCGGCGGCTCAGGGTGGCGCGGCGGGCCGGGGGGACAGCGCGGGGCCCCAGCCCAGCTCGGCGGCGCCCATGGCCGGGCGTTGGCGGCGGGACAGGCTGCGCATGCGCCACGTGGCGGCCGGGAGGACGGGGGCGCCGGCACCTGCGGCGGGCGGCGGGCGGGAGGGGCACCTGCGGGGGGATCGTGGGGGAGGGGGTATCTGCGGGGGGATCCCGGATGGGGCACCTGCGGGGGTGAGGGCCGGAGGGGGGGCGTCTGCGGGGGGGGGGGGGGGTCCCGGGGGACGGGTATCTGCGGGGTGGGGCTGTTTGGGAGGGGTCCCCAGGGTGGGGTATCTCTGGGGGGGTGGTCCGGGGAGGGGGCGTCTGCGGGGGGGGGTCCCGGGGTGAGGGTATCTACTGGGTGGGGGTCTGCGGGGGTGGGAGTCCTGGGGAGGGGCACTTGCAGGGTGGGGGTCCGCGCTGTGCCCGTCCACAGGGGTTTGTTCCAGCTCCGGTGGGGCCTGCTTGGGGCCCTGCCTGCTGGGCCGGGCGTCCTGGTGGGGGGGGGCCCACCTGGGGTCGGGGTACCTGCGGGGATGGGTCTTTGACCAAAGGTGCCGGGGGCCGGTACTGGGGGCTGCCGGGGAGTGTGGGTTCTGCGCCTGCGGCCAGGGGCGCTTCACCTGGGACACAGGTGGGGAGTGGTCTCACCTGGGGACACGGCTGTGGAGAGGGGTCTTGCTGGGGTAGGTGGGCACAAGGGTGTCACCTGGTGAACTTGGGGGCAGGCATGGAGTCTGGCCTGGAGGGGCCATGTCCACACCTGCAGGGGAGGCTGGAGGCCTGTGGGGCCTCAGGTGGAGCTGCCTAGGGTCCCGCACCTGGAGCAGCCTCACAGACAGCGCTGGGCGGGCCGGTGTCCCGTGGCGGGGGCTCCCCAGCCCCAGTGCTTGGCCGACCAGCGGGTGTCAGCACGGGCAGGGGGACCCAGGGCGGAGGGACCCGAGGGCGGACGGGCAGCCGAGGCCCTGGGGGTGCCCACCGTGTGCCCAGTTCACTTGGGCCCTCGTTGCAGACGCTCTGGAGCCCACCAGCGTTCCCACCCCACCCAGCGTCCCGCAGGACCCCCACTCCAGTGGAGGTTTCTGAGCTGTGGGGCTCTTTGCCTCTGTCCTCCCGTCCCAGTCCTCCCATCTCTGTCCTCCTGTCCTCCCGTCCCCGTCCTCCTGTCCTCCCGTCTCTGTCCTCCCGTCCCTGTCCTCCTCTGTCCTCCCGTCTCTGTCCTCCCATCTCTGTCCTCCCGTCCCCATCCTCCCATCTCCGTCCCCCCATCTCTGTCCCCCCATCCTCCCGTCTCCGTCCTCCCGTCCTCGTCCTCCCGTCCCCGTCCTCCCATCTCTGTCCTCCCATCTCCGTCCCCCCATCTCTGTCCTCCCGTCCTCGTCCTCCCGTCCCCGTCCTCCCATCTCTGTCCCCCCGTCCCAGTCCCCCCATCCCTGTCCTCCCATCTCTGCCCCCCCGTCTCCGTCCTCCCGTCCCTGTCCTCCCATCTCTGTCCCCCCGTCCTCCCATCCCTATCCTCCCATCTCTGTCCCCCCGTCCTCCCGTCCCTGTCCTCCCATCTCTGTCCCCCCGTCCCCGTCCTCCCATCTCTGTCCCCCCGTCCTCCCGTCCCCATCCTCCCATCTCCGTCCTCCCATCTCTGTCCCCCTGTCCCCATCCTCCCATCTCTGCCATAGCTACCTGGACTCGGGAAGCCCCCGGGACGACCAGTAAAGGATGAGACCCGTGGACACGGCCCCTCACGCCCGGGAGCCCCTCCTCCGGTGGGGACCTTGAATGGACCCAGCTGCTGGCAAAGGACAGGCTGCCACCTGCCCTCCCGAGTCACTTTCTGGGCCCACACGGCTCTAGGCCAAGAAGGGGGGGTGTCGCCATTTGTCCTGGCAGCCAGGGAGGATGCCCGGAACCCCGGGGCAGAGCACACAGCCTGGCCGGCGGGAGGTGACTGGGCCGGGTGGTGGCTCAGCGGGTGAGGCGCGCACGTTGGTCTGTCATCTCTGGAATATTTTACTTGTTTCGGTGAGGAGAGACAGAGAGCAGGCGGCTGAGTGGTAGCGCACCTGGTTGGGTTCACAGGTCACAGTGCGCAAGGACCTGGGTTTGAGCCCGGGTCCCACCTGCAGGGGGAGAGCTCTGCAAATGGTGAGGCAGGGCTGCGGGCGTCTCCCTGTCTCTGTCTCCCCTCTCTCAATTTCTGGCGGTCTCTATCCAATAAATAAACAAATACAGATTAAAAATAAAGACCAGAGCCCTGTTCAACGCTGGTGGCGCTGGGGTTGGAACTCAGCATCTCGGAACCTCAGGCAGCAGAGCCCAGGCACAAGGAACAGGGTTCGAGCCCCCCACCCCCCGCCGGCAGAGGGAGGCTTCACAAGCAGGTGTCTCTTCCCCCCTGGCCTCTGAGTTTCTTCTGCCTGTGCCCAAATTAAGTCCCTACAAATCCCAAAGGATCCAGCAGGTGGGTGGGAGGGAGCAGCAGACTCCGGCCGCACCCCTGCACAGTCCGATGGTGGGGCCATGCTGTGGACCCCTGACCGGGCGCCCTTGGGGACGGTCCCCCGGCCTCGGAGGCCATCGCACCACTTCCTGCCACACATCTTCCCCACCAGAGGGAGGACGGACCACAGGCCTCCTCCTCCCCTCCTTCATTCCCCTCCCCGCCTCTCCTCCTCCTCCATTCCCCTCCCCGCCTCTCCTCCTCCTCCATTCCCCTCCCCGCCTCTCCTCCTCCTCCATTCCCCTCCCCGCCTCTCCTCCTCCTCCATTCCCCTCCCCACCTCTCCTCCTCCATTCCCCTCCCCGCCTCTCCTCCCTCCTCCATTCCCCTCCCCGCCTCTCCTCCTCCTCCTCCATTCCCCTCCCCGCCTCTCCTCCTCCTCCATTTCCCTCCCCGCCTCTCCTCCCTCCTCCATTCCCCTCCCCGCCTCTCCTCCTCCTCCTCCATTCCCCTCCCCGCCTCTCCTCCCTCCTCCATTCCCCTCCCCGCCTCTCCTCCTCCTCCATTCCCCTCCCCACCTCTCCTCCCTCCTCCATTCCCCTCCCTGCCTCTCCTCCATTCCCCTCCCCGCCTCTCCTCCCTCCTCCATTCCCCTCCCCGCCTCTCCTCCTCCTCCATTCCCCTCCCCGCCTCTCCTCCTCCTCCATTCCCCTCCCCACCTCTCCTCCTCCATTCCCCTCCCCGCCTCTCCTCCTCCTCCATTCCCCTCCCCGCCTCTCCTCCTCCTCCATTCCCCTCCCCGCCTCTCCTCCCTCCTCCATTCCCCTCCCCGCCTCTCCTCCTCCTCCTCCATTCCCCTCCCCGCCTCTCCTCCTCCTCCATTTCCCTCCCCGCCTCTCCTCCCTCCTCCATTCCCCTCCCCGCCTCTCCTCCTCCTCCTCCATTCCCCTCCCCGCCTCTCCTCCCTCCTCCATTCCCCTCCCCGCCTCTCCTCCTCCTCCATTCCCCTCCCCGCCTCTCCTCCTCCTCCATTCCCCTCCCCACCTCTCCTCCTCCATTCCCCTCCCCGCCTCTCCTCCCTCCTCCATTCCCCTCCCCGCCTCTCCTCCTCCTCCTCCATTCCCCTCCCCGCCTCTCCTCCTCCTCCATTTCCCTCCCCGCCTCTCCTCCCTCCTCCATTCCCCTCCCCGCCTCTCCTCCTCCTCCTCCATTCCCCTCCCCGCCTCTCCTCCCTCCTCCATTCCCCTCCCCGCCTCTCCTCCTCCTCCATTCCCCTCCCCACCTCTCCTCCCTCCTCCATTCCCCTCCCTGCCTCTCCTCCATTCCCCTCCCCGCCTCTCCTCCCTCCTCCATTCCCCTCCCCGCCTCTCCTCCTCCTCCATTCCCCTCCCCGCCTCTCCTCCTCCTCCATTCCCCTCCCCACCTCTCCTCCTCCATTCCCCTCCCCGCCTCTCCTCCTCCTCCATTCCCCTCCCCGCCTCTCCTCCTCCTCCATTCCCCTCCCCGCCTCTCCTCCCTCCTCCATTCCCCTCCCCGCCTCTCCTCCTCCTCCTCCATTCCCCTCCCCGCCTCTCCTCCTCCTCCATTTCCCTCCCCGCCTCTCCTCCCTCCTCCATTCCCCTCCCCGCCTCTCCTCCTCCTCCTCCATTCCCCTCCCCGCCTCTCCTCCCTCCTCCATTCCCCTCCCCGCCTCTCCTCCTCCTCCATTCCCCTCCCCACCTCTCCTCCCTCCTCCATTCCCCTCCCTGCCTCTCCTCCATTCCCCTCCCCGCCTCTCCTCCCTCCTCCATTCCCCTCCCCGCCTCTCCTCCATTCCCCTTTCCCCCCTCCCTCTCTCCTTCTCCTCCCCTCCCCACCTCCCCTCCTCCTTCATTCCTCTCCCCCTCCCCTCCCCCTCCCTAGGCATGGAGGCCCTGCAGGGCTGCCAGGCCCGAATTCCTTTGAGGCCCCTATGGGTGCCCTGCCCTGCGTCTCCAGAAATACCGGGGAGAAGGCGGGGAGAACCTCACCCCTGCGGGCGGAGCGGCACTGCTGAGGGTGGGGGCCCAAGGCGAGACCCCCCCCAGTGAGGCTGCGGCCTGGCCCAGCTCCGGGACCCCCAGCCCTCAGTCTCCTTCTCTGTCCACCTCCCTGCATCAGGAAGCGGAGTGTGGCTGGGGAGACAGAAGGGTCCAGATTCAGCTCCCTGCACAGCAGAAACCAGAGCTGAGCAGGGCTGGGGGAGAAAGAGTAACAGTGACTCTGACTCTTATTTTAGTGACGGGCTTCATGGGACACAGCCAGTGCAGGTGCTGGTCCCTGTGTGACGTTTCTCAGTTTTCTTTTTTCTTTTTTTTTTCGTTTCTCAGTTTTCTACCAAACCCTCTCCCCCAGCCCAGGGCCTCCTCCACCATCAGCACCAGGACCTGAAAGCCCCCCACCCCCAGAGTCCTTGACTTTGGGGCAAGACAGCAAACCCAGTCCACGTCCTGCTTGGAGTTTCCCCTTCTGTTCTCATGTCTCCACTTCTGCCCCTGAGTGAGACCATCCCATCTGCATCCTCCTCCCTCTGGCTGATCTCACTTCCCAGGACTCCTTCAGGCTCCATCCAGGAGGAGGGGAAGCAGGTGACTCCATTTTCTCTGCAGTATCATTTATTATTATTTATTTTTAACTTTCTATTGTGAGAATTAATGTTCACAGTAACTACAGTTGCTGGTCCCTGTGTGACATTTCTCAGTTTTGTATTGTTTTTTACCAGAGCACTGATCAGCTCTGGCTTATGGTGGTGTAAGGGATTGAAGCCAGGACTTCTGAGCCTCAGGCATGAGAGTCTCTTTGCATAACCATTATGCTATTTACCCCCAATTTATTTTATTTATTTACCAAAGCACTGCTCAGCTTTGGTTTATGGTGGTATGAGGATTGAATATGGGACTTTGGGGACTTAGGCATGAGTTTCTTTGCATAGCCATCATGCTATCTTTTTTTTTTAATAATTTATTTCTTTATTGGGGAATTAATGCTTTACATTCAACAGTAAAAACAATAGTTTGTACATGCATAACATTCCCCAGATTCCCATTTAACAATACAACCCCCACTATGTCATTCATCATCTTTCATGGACCTGTATTCTCCCCACCCACCCACCCACCCCAGAGTCTTTTACTTTGGTGTAATACTCTGTTGGTATACATGAGACCCTTTCTGTTTCATTTGGTTTAAATCCCCCCTGCTTAACACTATTCTATTTACATAACCACTTCATTCTATTTACTGTTAACAAGTTCCACCCTCCCTCCAGGGCATTTGTAGTTCACTGATAGGATTCTCGCCTAATCTGCCCCCTCCTTGTCACACTCTGATTTTTACCAGTCACTTTTCTCTCCACCCTCTCTATGTCACATCCTGTTTCCACCCTACTTGGCAAGTATATATAAAGACAGCATTGTGAGTTTTAATATACTTTAGTTTAGCTTAGCTCGGCTTAGATTGTGCTGCGTCCTGCATGAATAAAGAGATACTGCCTACAGCTCAACCATGAATCCCTGGTCGTCTGTTACCCGCCCGTGAAGCCAGCCCGGCGAAAACAACATAGACCGTCGAAAACAACAATACTCCAATTCCATTTCAGGTTCGACTTGTGTTTTCTTTTCTAATCTTGTTTTTCAACTTCGGCCTGAGAGTGAGATCATCCCATATTCATCCTTCAGTTTCTGACTTATTTCACTCAACATGATTTTTTTCAAGGTCCATCCAAGATCGGCTTAAAACAGTGAAGTCATCATTTTTTACAGCTGAGTAGTATTCCATTGTGTATATATACCACAACTTGCTCAGCCACTCATCTGTTGTTGGACACCTGGGTTGCTTCCAGGTTTTGGCTATTACAAATTGTGCTGCCAAGAACATATGTGCACACAGATCTTTTTGGATGGGTGTGTTGGGTTCCTTAGGATCTATCCCCAGGAGAGGAATTGCAGGGTCATAGGGTAGGTCCATTTCTAGCCTTCTGAGAGTCTCCAGACTGTTCTCCACAGAGGTTGGACCCATTGACATTCCCACCAGCAGTGCAGGAGGGTTCCTTTGACCCCACATCCTCTCCAGCATTTGCTGCTGTTACCTTTTCTGATGCATGACATTCTCACAGGAGTGAAGTGGTATCTCATTGTTGACTTTATTTGCATTTCTCTGACAATCAGAGACTTGGAGCATTTTTTCATGTGTTTCTCAGCCTTTTGAATCTCTTCTGTGGTGAATATTCTGTCCAAGTCCTCCCCCCATTTTTGGATGGGGTTATTTGTTGTCTTGTTGTTGAGTCTGGCAAGCTCTTTATATATGTTGGTTATTAAACTCTTATCTGATGTATGGCATGTAAAGATCTCCCATTCTGTGAGGGATCTCTTAGTTTGGGTAGTGGTTTCTTTAGCTGTGAAGAAGCTTTTTAATTTGATGTAGTCCCATAGGTTTATACTTGCCTTAGTCTTCCTTGTAATTGGATTCGTTTCATTGAAGATGTCCTTGAAATTTATGTGGAAAAGAGTTCTGCCAATATTTTCGTCTAAGTATCTGATAGTTTCTGGTCTAACATCCAAGTCCTTGATCCACTTGGAATTTACTTTTGTATTTGGTGAAATACAGTGATTTAGTTTCATTCTTCTGCATGTTTTAACCCATTGTTTCCAACACCACTTGTTGAAGAGACTCTGCTTTCCCCATTTAATAGTCTGAGTCCCTTTGTCCAAGATTAGATGTCCGTAGGTGTGGGGTCTCATTTCTGGGCTCTCAATTCTATTCCACTGGTCAGTGTGTCTGTTCATGTTCCAGTACCAAGCAGTTTTGATGACAATGGCCCTATAATACAGTTTGAGATCTGGGAGTGTGATGCCTCGGGTTCTGTTCTTTTTTCTCAAGATTGTTTTGGCAATTCTAGGTCTTTTCTGGTTCCAGATAAACATTTGTAGCATTTTTTCTATTCTCCTAAAACATGTGCTTGGGATCTTGATGGGGATAGCATTAAATTTGTAGATGGCTCTGGGTAATATATTCATTTTGATGATGTTAATTCTTCCAACCCATGAACATGGAATATCTTTCCACTTCTTTGTGTCTTTTTCAATTTCTTTGAGTAGTGACTCATAATTTTCAGTATACAAGTCTTTCACTTCTTTGGTTAGGTTTACTCCTAGATATTTTATTGTTTTTGTTGCTATAGAAAAAGGAACTGATTTCTGGATTTCAATTTCTTCTAACTTAGTGTTTGCATAGAGGAATGCCACTGACTTTTGAATGTTAATTTTATAGCCTGACACCTTACTGTATTGCCTGATGATTTCCAAAAGCTTCTTGTTGGATTCCTTTAGGTTTTTCCATGTATACTATCATGTCATCTGCAAATAAGGAGAGTTTGACTTCTTCTCTTCCAATCTGTATGCCTTTAATTCCTTGCTCCTGCCTGATTGCTATGGCAAGAACTTCCAACACTATGTTGAATAGTAATGGTGATAGTGGGCAGCCCTGTCTAGTACCTGATCTGAGGGGAAATGCTTCCAGTTTTTCACCATTGAGTATGATGTTGGCTGTAGGTTTGCTATATATAGACTCCACTATCTTCAGGAATTTTCCATCTGTTCCCATTTTTTGTAGTGTTTTGATCATAAAGGGATGTTGTATTTTGTCAAAGGCTTTCTCTGCATCTATTGATATGACCATGTGGTTTTTGGTCTTGCTTTTGTTGATGTGGTGGATCACATTGATTGATTTATGTATATTAAACCAACCTTGCATGCCTGGGATAAACCCCACTTGGTCATGATGAACAATCTTTTTGATAGACTGCTTTATCCGGTTGGCTAGAATTTTGTTCAATATTTTCGCATCTATGTTCATCAGAGATATTGGTCTGTAGTTTTCTTTTTTGGCTGTGTCCCTGTCTGCTTTTGGTATCAGGGTGATGTTGGCTTCAAAGAAGCTGGCAGGGAGTATTCCAGTGTCTTCAATCTTCTGGAAGACTTTTAAAAGTAGAGGTATTAGTTCTTCTTTGAAAGTTTTGTAGAATTCATTTGTAAAACCATCTGGTCCAGGACTTTTATTTTTGGGAAGATTTTTGATAACTGTTTCAATTTCATTAGCTGTGATGGGCCTGTTCATGTTATCCACTTCCTCTTTACTTAGTTTTGGAAGTTGGTAGGTATCTAGGAAATCATTCATTTCTTCCAGGTTCTCTAGCTTGGTGGCATATAGTTGTTCATAGAAGCCTCACATGATATGTTGAATTTCTGCAGTGTCTGTTGTGATATCTCCTCTTTCATTTACTATCCGATTTATTTGGGTCTTCTCCCTTTTTTGTTTTGTGAGTCTGGCTAAAGGTTTGTCGATTTTGTTTACTCTTTCGAAGAACCAACATTTACTTTCATTGATCTTTTGTATGGTTTTCCTATTCTCAATGTTATTTATTTCTGCCCTAACTTTAGTGATTTCTGTCCTTCTGGTTGCTTTAGGATTCCTTTGTTGTTCTTCTTCTAGGTCTTTGAGATGTGCAATCAGGCTGTTTATTTGTGCCTTTTCTTGTTTCCTAATGTGTGCTTGTATAGCTATGAACTTCCCTCTTAGGACTGCTTTAGCTGTGTCCCAAATATTTTGATAGCTTGTGTCTTCATTTTCATTGAACTCTCGAAACATTTTGATTTCTTCCTTGATTTCCTCTTTGACCCAGAAATTGTTAAGTGTACTGTTGAGCTTCCACATTTTGGGACTGTTACTAATCTTCTGTTGATTGTTAAGTGTTAGTTTAATTCCACTGTGGTCTGAGAAGATGCTTGGGATGATTTCAGTGCTCTTAAATTGGCTGATGCTGTCTTTGTGGCCTAACATATGGTCTATCCTTGAGAATGATCCATGTGGATTTGAGTAAAATGTGTATTCCAGTTTCTTGGGATGAATGACTCTGAAAATGTCCAATAGTTCTAGTTTATCTATCTCTTCGTTTAGCTCCCTTATGTCTTTATTGATTTTCTGCCTGGATGATCTGTCAGGTTGAGAGAGTGGGATGTTGAAGTCCCCTACTATGATTGTGTTACTGTTAATATATTGCTATAGCTCTTTCAGTAGAAGTTTGATGTATTTAGATGGCTTCTCATTGGGTGCATAGATATTAATAATTGTTAAGTCCTCTTGATTGACTGATCCTCTGAGCATTAAGTAGTGTCCATTCCTATCTTTTTAAATCTTATCTATTTTAATGTCTATCTTGTCAGATATGAGAATAGCTGTTCCCGCCCTTTTTTGTGGGCCATTGGCTTGTATGATAGTTTTCCATCCTTTCACTTTAAGTCTGTGTTTGTCTTGTTGCGTTAGGTGAGTTTCCTGTAGACAACATATTGTTGGGTTGTGTTTTCTGATCCATCTTCCTACTCTGTGTCTTTTAATAGGTGAATTCAGGCCATTCACATTTATTGATATCAAAGATTGAAGATATTTTAACGCCATTCTTGTAGAGTTTTAGAGTGTTTTGATATATGTCCTATTTGTGGTGGTCTGGTTGTTTATAGGAGACCTTTCAGAACTTCTTTCAGGGCAGGCTTGGTGATGGTTGCTTCCTTCAACTGTTGCTTGTCTGAGAAGGTTTTGATGCCTCCATCTAGTCTGAATGACAGTCTAGCAGGATTTAGTATTCTTGGCTGAAAGCCTTTCTCATTGAGCACTCGATAGATATCTTGCCATTCTCTTCTGCCCTGTAGTGTTTGTATGGAGAAGTCTGCTGCTAATCTTATGGGTTTTCCTTTGTAGGTGACTCTGTTTTTCTCTTGCAGCCTTGAGGATCCTTTCTTTATCCTTATTCCTTTCCATTCTAAGTATGACATGTTTTGGTGTCTTTAGGTCTGGGTTAATTCTGTTTGGGACCCTCTGGGCTTCTTGAATCTTTACGTCATTGGTGTTGTCTAGACTAGAGAAATTTTCAGCTATTATGGCCTGGAGAATGCTTTCTTCCTCTCCTTCTCTTTCTTCCTCTGGTAAGCCAATAATGCGTATATTGTTTCTTTTGAAGTCATCCCATAGGACTCTGTTGTTGTTTTCAGCATCTCTTAATCTCTTTTTGAGATCTCTTACTTCTTTTTTAGTTGTCTCTAATTCATCCTCAATCTTGCTAATTCTGTTTTCAGCCTCATAGATTCTATTCTCTCTGCCCTCTACTGCTTTCTGGAGTTCATCTATTTTGTTGCCCTACTCTGATACTGTTTTAGCTTGTTCAGCTATTTGCCTTCTTAGCTCAGCAATTTCAGCTTTCAGCCCTCTAATAACCATGAGATTATTAGAATTTTCTTCCATATTCTCATTTGTTGTTCCTGCATTTCTGATTACAATTTTTTCAAATTCTTTACTCACTCCTGTTATTATTTCCTTAGCTAATGTTTGGATGTTGAACTTGTTGTTTTGTGCTTCACCCTCTGGAGTACTTTTAGCTGGACTCTTGTCCTGGTTCGAGTCTCCAATATTTTTTCTTGTTATTTTAACCATTTTATATATTATGTTATGAGTTCCCTTTATCAGTACTTTTCAAATTATTGATCACTATTGCCTGGATTGACTTGTGTCTAAGTAATTTAATTAAAGGGTTTACCGTGGTGGAAGTTAACAGTTTTTTCAATCCCTGAGTTGGAGCTCAGTGGTGTAAAAGCCTCTTTTTTTTTCTTCCCTGTAGGCTATGGGAGCCTGAGGGCTTTTAAACTGTCAATAGGCTTCTTAGCTTAATCACTGACTCCTGACCAAGAGATAAAGCAGGGTGTGGCAGAGATAATCCAGTGGTTATGCAAAGAGACTTTCACAGCCCCTCAGCTATGCCACGGAGGTATAGGTCTTCTCCTGAGTTTCCTGGTTAGATCTCTGTCCCCTGGTGTCCCTCCCTGTTGCTGCTCCAGATTCTGAGGGTAGTAGCAATGGAGACTCAGAGTTGCACTTGGTGAGTCCCTGGGGAGTCCTCTCCTCCCTTCAGCTGTCCCCTTGTTGGTGGAGCAGACTGGAGGTGGTGTCTCCACTGATAAACTGCTGAACTGTTAGCAGTCACTTAATCTCTCCTTAGGCCCCTCTCTCCTCTCTGTCACCAGCCACGCGTGTTTGTACTCACGGGTGATTTACTGTCTTGTTTCGGTCTGGGTGGTCTCCTTTGGTATTCCTAGTTGATCCGGGAGAGGAGAGGAGAGGAGAGCCATTTCTCAGTTTTCTGCCAAACCCTCTCCCCCAGCCCAGGGCCTCCTCCACCATCAGCACCAGGACCTGAAAGCCCCCCACCCCCAGAGTCCTTGATTTTGGGGCAAGACACCAATAAAGTCAACTCTCTTTCTTTCTTTCTTTTTTTTTTTTGCCTCCAGGGTTATTGCTGGGGCTCGGTGCCTGCACCATGAATCCACTGCTCCTGGAGGCCATTTTTCCCCCTTTGTTGCCCTTGTTGTTGTTACTGTTATTATTGTTGTTGTTGATGTCATCATTGTTGGATAGGACAGAGAGAAATGGAGAGAGGAGGGGAAGACAGAGAGGGGGAGAGAAAGACAGACACCTGCAGACCTGCTTTACCACCTGTGAAGTGACTCCCCTGCAGGTGGGCAGCCGGGGGCTCGAACTGGGATCCTTATGCCAGTCCCTGCGCTTTGTGCCACGTACCCTTAATCTGCTACGCTACCACCCGACCCCCAGTCTTTTTTTTTCTTTAATGTTATTTATTAGTAAGAAAGACAGAAGGCAAGAGAAAGAACCAAAAATCACTCTTGTCTCTGTGCTGCCAGGGATTGAACACAGGACCTCATGCTTGAGAGACCAACGCTTTATTTATCCACTGGGTACCTCCCTGACCACAGGAATGGAAGACTTTAGCATAACCACTAGGCCATCTCCCCCACCCTGCTTAGTCTGATTTCTAAACTAGAGCTACACGTGTTCTAACTCACACCTCGCTCTCTCAACGCCTCTCTGTCGCATCTCTTGGAAGAACACTCAGACTGTCCGACGGAGCACAGCGTTCTCTTCCCACTGTGAGCGTCTGGCTGGGCCGGCCTCTCCTGCACCCTGTGCAGCACCTGCAGGCTCCCAGGACTCTCCTCTGGCAGTGATCAAGCCACTGCGTTGACCCTTCCCTCTCATTTCCTTTCGTTTTTCTCTTTTTTAATCATTATTTATTTATTGGATAGAGAGAGACAGCCAGAAATTGAGAGGGAAGGGGGCGTAAAGAGAGAGAGAGAGAGACAGAGAGACCCCTGCAGCCCTGCTTCACCACTTGTGAAGCTTCCCCCTGCAGGGGGGGACTGGGGGCTTGAACCCGGGTCCTTGTGCACTGTAACGGGTGCGCTCAGCTGGGTGTTTCGCCACCACCTGGCCCCCTCTTTTTTCTTCTCTTTCCCCTGCTCACCTCTGACTGACTGATGGTGCTGCAGGGGATTGAGCCTGGGACCTGCCGTCTCAGGCTTGAGCTGTTCACGGAACCATTATTGCCTTCTCCCGCTCCACCTTTGTTCTTTTGGAAGTCATCTTTCCCTCCCTTCCTCCCTTCCTCCCTCCTTTCCTTACGTCCTTTCTTCTTCCCCTCCCCATTCTCCTCCTCCTCCTCCTCCTTCTCTCTCTCTCACCTTTTAAACTGTGTCTGTCTTTGCTTTCTATTTTTATGGCGCCTTCTGCTTGTGGGTGACATCTCTCAGATATGTAACTCTTCCCTGTTTGTGATTTAAAAGAAAGAGCCTGGGAGTCGGGCGGTGGCGCAGCGGGTTCAGCGCAGGTGGCGCAAAGCACAAGGACCCGCAGTAAGGATTCCGGTTCAAGTCCTCAGCTCCCCACCTGCAGGGGAGTCGCTTCACAGGCAGTGAAGCAGGTCTGCAGGTGTCTGTCTTTCTCTCCCCCTCTGTCTTCCCCTCCTCTCTCCATTTCTCTGTCCTATCCAACAACAATGACATCAATAATAATAACTACAACAATAAAACAAGGACAACAAAAGGGAATAAATATACTCAACATGAATTTTTCAAAGTCCATCCAAGATCAGCTGAAAACAGTGACATCACCATTTTTTACAGCTGAGTAGTATTCCATTCTGTATCTATACCACAGCTTGCTCAGCCACTCATCTGTTGTTGGACACCTGGGTTGCTTCCAGGTTTTGGCTGTTACACATTGTGCTGCCAAGAACATATGTGTACACAGATCTTTTTGGATGGGTGTGTTGGGTTCCTTAGGATCTATCCCCAGGAGAGGAATTGCAGGGTCATAGGGTAGGTCCATGTCTAGCCTTCTGAGAGTTCTCCAGACTGCTCTCCACAGAGGTTGGACCCATTGACATTCCACCAGCCGTGCAGGAGGGTTCCTTTGACCCCACACCCTCTCCAGCATTTGCTGCTGCTACTTTTTCTGATGCGTGACATTCTCACAGGAGTGAAGTGATATCTCATTGTTGTCTTGATTTGCATTTCTCTGACAATCAGAGACTTGGAGCATTTTTTCATGTGTTTCTCGGCCTTTTGGATCTCTTCTGTGGTGAATATTCTGTCCAAGTCCTCTCCCCATTTTTGGATGGGGTTATTTGTTGTCTTGTTGTTGAGTCTGGCAAGCTCTTTATATATGTTGGTTATTAAACTCTTATCTGATGTATGGCATGTAAAGATCTTCTCCCATTCTGTGAGGGGTCTCTTGGTTTGGGTAGTGGTTTCTTTAGCTGTGAAGAAGCTTTTTAATTTGATGTAGTCCCATAGGTTTGTACTTGCCTTAGTCTTCTTTGTAATTGGATTCGTTTCATTGAAGATGTCTTTGAAATTTATGTGGAAAAGAGTTCTGCCAATATTTTCCTCTAAGTATCTGATAGTTTGTGGTCTAACATCCAAGTCCTTGATCCACTTGGAATTTACTTTTGTATTTGGTGAAATACAGTGATTCAGTTTCATTCTTCTGCATGTTTCAACCCATTGTTTCCAACACCATTTGTTGAAGAGACTCTGCTTTCCCCATGTAATAGTCTGGGCCCCTTTGTCAAAGGTTAGATGTCCATAGGTGTGGGGCCTCATTTCTGGGCTCTCAGTTCTATTCCACTGGTCAGTGTGTCTGTTCATGTTCCAGTACCAAGCAGTTTTGATGACAATATACACACAATGGAATACTACTCAGCTATAAAAAATGGTGACTCACCATTTTCAGCCGATCTTGAATGGACCTTAAAAAATTCATGTGAAGTGAAATAAGTCAGAAACAGATGGATGAGTATGGGATGATCTCACTCTCAGGCAGAAGTTGAAAAACAAGATCAGAAAACACAAGTAGAACCTTAACCGGAATTGGCGTATTGCACCAAAGTGAAAGACTCTGGGGTGGGTGGGTGGGGAGAATACTGGTCCAAGAAGGATTCAGAGGACCTAGTGGGGGTTATATTGTTATATGGGAATCTGGGGAATGTTATGCATGTACAAACTATAGTACTTACTGTTGAATGTAAAACATTAATTCCCCAATAAAAATAGTATTAAAAAAAAAGAAATCTTTAAAATGAAAAAAAAAAATAAAAAGGGTAAAATAGTCACTGGGATTAGTAGAGTCATGCAGGCACTGAGTCCAGAAATAAGTTTTTTTTTTTCCCTCCAGGGTTATAGCTGAGCTCGGTGCCTGCACCATGCATCCATAGCTCCTGGGGGCCACTTTTTCCCCCTTTTGTTGTCCTTGCTGTTGTAGCCTATTGTGGTTATTATTATTGCCATTGTAGATGTTGTTTGTTGTTGGATAGGACAGAGAGAAATGGAGAGAGGAGGAGAAGACAGAGAGGGGGAGAGAAAGACAGACACCTGCAGACCTGCTTCACCGCCTGTGAACCGACTCCCTTGCAGGTGGGGAGTCGGGGGCTCAAACCGGGATCCTTATGTCGGTCCTTGTGCTTTGTGCCACATGCGCTTAACCGGCTGCGCCACCGCCCGACCCCCCAGAAATAAATTTCACAGCAAAAGAAAAAGAGAAAAAAAAAAAAGGAATAAATGAATACAAAAAAAGGGTGGGGGCAGATAGCATAATGGTTATGCAAACAGACCCTCATGCCTGAGGCTCCGAAGTCCCAGGTTCAATCCCCCACACCACCATAAGCCAGAGCTGAGCAGTGCTCTGGTTAAAAACAAACAAACAAACAAAAAAATGAGAAAGAGCCTGGCAGGCGTGGGGCCCCCAGGCTTGCCAACCCTCCCAGGGACCTTGATAGGCCCCAGCAGAGCACAGCCCCGCACACCGGAGACCCCAGTGCATGAGCCTGGGACCCAAAAGGACAGGGCCCAGTGGCTGGGCCTGAAATTCCCAAACCTGGGGGTGCCCCCCCACCCTCCTGAAAGTGCCAACCTGGCAGTTCAGAGACCAGCACTCAGCCTGTTAGCGAGCAAAAATCAAACCACCATCCACTGCGAGGAAGCAAAAGATGTTTATTCACGAATTCGAATCCGGGCCGAGTGGTGACTGACAGCAGTCTACCAGCTCGACCCGGAACAAGGCTCAAACCACACAATTTATAGGAATTCAGACTACACTCAGGGAGGGGGAACACATCACCTTATCAGCCTATATCCAATAATAGGCTATAGAGAACACAAAACCCAATCATTTCAAACTTAACAAAAGCATGATCCATTCAAAGCAACGCGCGGGCTGGTTTCAAACATTGCAAAATCACACAACCAATAGAATCTAGCCAGGTAGGGTCACCACATCCTCCCACCATCAGCTGCCCCTTCCTAGAAAATAATTTCCTAGTGCAAAGGCCCTGATAAGCTCCGCCTGTTTGCAGGGTCTTGGTAAACAACCAGTGGCTTATTGATTCTTGGTAAACAACCGGTGGCTTACTGATTAGGTCCTGTTCTTCAAGGGGGAAAGGGCAAGAAATTTTCCATCTCACACTACAAGCAACTTATACTAAAAGGAATTTAAAAACTTCTGCATAAAAAGGGAACTTCAAGGCTACTGCCTTTTACACAGCCTAGTCCCAGGAAGAAGTCTGAGGGGCCTGGGCCCAGGAGGTGTGGGTGGGGCCTCGGGCCCCTGCAGGGTGAGAGGCTTCAAGTTGCAAGAAAGCTGGTTTTTGTTTGTTGGTTTTTACCAGAGCCCTGCTCAGATCTGGCTTCTGGTATCCAGGGGATTGAACCTGGGACCGTGGAGCCTCAGGCATGAGAGTCTCTGCATAACCATTTATGCTGTCTACCCCCAAGCTTGCTTTGTTTATTTGTTAGTTTGTTTGTTTGTTTGGTGGGACCCGTCGTCTTTTGTGGCCCCAGGCCCTGGCCCTCATTCAGCGTCTTTGGGTCCCGTCCTCAGCACCACAGACGCTGCCCTCTGGAATACGCTGACAGGGAGTTTTCAAACAGCCTGCATGTTGGCCTCTGTGAGACTCGGGCTGCTCCCTCCCTCTGCCCTTCACCACGACAGACATCTTTGAGATTCGTTAACTTTATCAGTGAGGCCTGTCCATGGTGTAAGGATTCATTTTTGAAGCATGTAGTAATTAATTCATGAGAGAGAAAGAGAACCAGAGCATCACTCTGGCCATGTGATGCTGGGATCCACCTTGGAGCCTCAGGCTCGAGAACCTGCCAGGATGGTCTGCTTATTGCCAGTCTGCCTGACACATCTGCCAGCCTGTGACGGCAGTTCACCCAGTAAAAGCATGAAGAGGCCAGTCTAGTGCTGGGGACACGGCACAGACTCTCCTGCCTGAAGCTCTGAGGTCTCAGGTTCAATCCCCAGCACCACCCTCAGCCAGAGCTCAGCAGGGCTCTGGGGAAATAACAACAACAATAATAATAATAGGGCTGGGAGACAGCACAATGGTTCTGTATAAAGACTCTCCTGCCTGAGGCTCTGAGGCCCCAGGTTCAATCCCAAGCACCACCTTCACCCAGAGCTCAGCATTCTGTCTGGGGGTGCAGGTGTGGGCGCAGGTGGGCAGGTGTCCTGGAGCCTCCCCTCCCCAGAGCCCTGCCCCACTAGGGACAGACAGACACAGGCTGGGGGTGTGGATCCACCTGCCAACACCCATGTCCAGTGGAGAAGCAGTGACAGAAGCCACAACTCCCACCTTCTGCTCCCCATAGAGAATCTGTGTCCAGACTCCCAGAGGGATAAAGAACAGGGAAGGGAGTCGGGCGGTGGCGCAGGGGGTTAAGTGCAGGTGGCGCAAAGCGCAAGGACCGGCGTAAGGATCCCGGTTCGAGCCCCCGGCTCCCCACCTGCAGGGGAGTCACTTCACAGGCAGTGAAGCAGGTCTGCAGGTGTCTGTCTTTCTCTCCCCCTCTCTGTCTTCCCCTCCTCTCTCCATGTCTCTCTGTCCTATCCAACAATGACAATGTCAACAACAATAATAATAACCACAACAAGGCTACAACAACAGGGGCAACAAAAGGGGGGGAAATGGCCTCCAGGAGCGGTGGATTCATGGTGCAGGCACCGAGCCCAGCAATAACCCTGGAGGAAAAAAAAAAAAGAATAAGAAAGCTGGGGGCCAGGCGGGGGCGCACCTGCTTAAACGCACACATCACAGTGCACAAGAATCCAGGTTCAAGTCCCTGGTGCCACCTGCAGGGGGAAAACTTCACAAGTGATGAAGCAGGGCTGCAGGTGTCTCTGTCTCTCTTCTGCACTGTTCCCCCTCCCCCACAATTTCTATCTCTATTCAAAATCAATAAAGATTTTTAAAAATTTAAAAAGCTATCAGGGGAGGGGATGGGATACGGAGTTCTGGTGGCGGGAATTGTGTGGAGTTGTACCCCTCCTATCCTATGGTCTTATCAGTGTCCCCATTTTATAAATAAATTAAAATAAATAAATAAATAAGGAAAAATGGCCACCAGGAGCAGTGGATTTGTAGTGCCGATGCCAAGCCCCAGCAGCAAAAAAAAAAAAAAGAAAAAAAAAGAAAAGAATATTTATTTTATAGGGCTGAGGCTACAACACCATGTTGTGCAGCAGACTCCCCAGGTTCAGTCCCCAGCACCACCAGCAGCCAGAGCTGGGCAGGGCTCTGGGAATGAGCAAACCTCACCTGTCTGAAATATTCACTGAGCTTCAGTTTAATCTTAATTTTTTTTTTTTTTGCCTCCAGGGTTATTGCTGGGGCTCGGTGCCTGCACCACAAATCCACTGCTCCTGGAGACCATTTTTTCCCATTTTGTTGCCCTTGTTGTTGTCATTATTATTATTGTTGCCACTGATATTGTCATTGTTGGATAGGACAGAGAGAAATGGAGAGGGGAGAGGAAGACAGAGAGGGGGAGAGAGAGACAGACACCTGCAGACCTGCTTCACCACCTGTGAAGCGACTCCCCTGCAGGTGGGGAGCCGGGGGCTCGAACCGGGATCCTTACGCCTTACGGGTCCTTGTGCTTTGCGCCACCTGCGCTTAACCTGCTGCGCTACCGCCCGACTCCCTGTGAGTCTTTTTTTTTTATTTACATATTTTATTCATTTATGAGAAAGACAGGAGGAGAGAGAAGGAACCAGACATCACTCTGGCACATGTGCTGCAGGGATCGAACTCGGGCCCTCACGCTTGAGAGTCCAAAGCTTCACCACTGCGCCACCTCCCGGACTCCAGCCGGCGAGTCCTTTTGTGTCAAGGGGAAAATCTTAGAAACTTCCGGGCCCAGAAGCTTTTGGCATCGGCCAGTCTCTCGCAGACCCATCCCACTGTGCCCCTGTCTGCTTGCTGTTGTTTGTTACTATTATTTGTCGAGAGCCGCGCGAGTCCCGGCTGATGGTGGCGCTGGGGCTTGAACCTGGGCCGGAGCGTCAGGCAGGAGAGTGTTGTGCACAGACGTCAGACACTGTCGCCCGCATGGTGCTTGTTGGCGTTACTATTACTCGGCGCGCAGCCCGCGACTGCTGCCACCTGGCAGTCGGGCCCTGCTACTGCAGGCGGTGCGCGGAGTGAACCCTGGGCATCTCTCTGCCCACGTGGAGCTGCCTCTGCCCGTCTCTGTCTCTGCCTGTCTCTGCCTCTGCCTGTCTCTGTCTCTGTCTCTGCCTGTCTCTGTCTCTGCCTGTCTCTGTCTCTGCCTGTCTCTATCTCTTCCCGTCTCTGCCTCTGTCTCTGCCCATCTCTGCCTCTGCCTGTCTCTGTCTCTGCCTGTCTCTGTCTCTGCCTGTCTCTGTCTCTGCCTGTCTCTGCCTCTGCCTCTGCCTGTCTCTGTCTCTGTCTCTGTCTCTGCCTGTCTCTGTCTCTGCCTGTCTCTGTCTGTCTCTGTCTCTGCTTCTGTCTCTGCCTGTCTCTGTCTCTGCCTCTGCCTGTCTCTGTCTCTGCCGCTGCCTGTCTCTGTCTCTGCCTCTGTCTCTGTCTCTCCCTCTGTCTCTGCCTCTGTCTCTCCCTCTGTCTCTCCCTCTGTCTCTGCCTCTGTCTCTCCCTCTGCCTCTGTCTCTGTCTCTCCCTGTCTCTCCCTCTGTCTCTGTCTGCCTCTGTCTCTTCCTCTGTCTCTCCCTCTGTCTCTGTCTCTGCCTCTGTCTCTGTCTCTGCCTCTGCCTGTCTCTGCCTGTCTCTGTCTCTGTCTCTGCCTGTCTCTGCCTCTGCCTCTGCCTGTCTCTGTCTCTGCCTCTGCCTCTGCCTGTCTCTGTCTCTGTCTCTGTCTCTGCCTGTCTCTGTCTCTGCCTCTGCCTGTCTCTGTCTCTGCCTGTCTGTCTCTGCCGCTGCCTGTCTCTGTCTCTGTCTCTGTCTCTCTCTGCCTCTGCCTGTCTCTGTCTCTGCTTCTGTCTCTGCCTGTCTCTGTCTCTGCCTCTGCCTGTCTCTGTCTCTGCCGCTGCCTGTCTCTGTCTCTGCCTCTGTCTCTGTCTCTCCCTCTGTCTCTGCCTCTGTCTCTCCCTCTGTCTCTCCCTCTGTCTCTGCCTCTGTCTCTCCCTCTGTCTCTGTCTCTCCCTCTGCCTCTGTCTCTGTCTCTCCCTCTGTCTCTGCCTCTGTCTCTCCCTCTGCCTCTGTCTCTGTCTCTCCCTGTCTCCGCCTCTGCCTCTGTCTCTGCCTCTGTCTCTCCCTCTGTCTCTGCCTCTGTCTCTCCCTCTGTCTCTGTCTCTGCCTCTGTCTCTGTCTCCGCCTCTGCCTCTGTCTCTGTCTCTGCCTCTGTCTCTGCCTCTGCCTCTGTCTCTCCCTCTGTCTCTGTCTCTGCCTCTCCCCCTGTCTCTGCCTCTGTCTCTCCCTCTGTCTCTGCCTGTCTCTGCCTGTCCCTCTGTCTCTGCCTCTGTCTCTGCCTCTGTCTCTCCCTCTGTCTCTGCCTCTGCCTCTGTCTCTCCCTCTGTCTCTGTCTCTGCCTCTGTCTCTCCCTCTGCCTCTGCCTCTCCCTCTGTCTCTGCCTGTCTCTGCCTCTCCCTCTGTCTCTGCCTCTGTCTCTCCCTCTGTCTCTCCCTCTGCCTCTGTCTCTCCCTCTGTCTCTGCCTCTGTCTCTGCCTCTGTCTCTCCCTCTGCCTCTGTCTCTGTCTCTGCCTCTGTCTCTCCCTCTGTCTCTCCCTCTGCCTCTGTCTCTGTCTCTGCCTCTGTCTCTCCCTCTGTCTCTCCCTCTGCCTCTGTCTCTGTCTCTGCCTCTGTCTCTCCCTCTGTCTCTGTCTCTGCCTCTCCCCCTGTCTCTGCCTCTGTCTCTCCCTCTGTCTCTGCCTGTCTCTGCCTGTCCCTCTGTCTCTGCCTCTGTCTCTGCCTCTGTCTCTCCCTCTGTCTCTGCCTCTGCCTCTGTCTCTCCCTCTGTCTCTGTCTCTGCCTCTGTCTCTCCCTCTGCCTCTGCCTCTCCCTCTGTCTCTGCCTGTCTCTGCCTCTCCCTCTGTCTCTGCCTCTGTCTCTCCCTCTGTCTCTCCCTCTGCCTCTGTCTCTCCCTCTGTCTCTGCCTCTGTCTCTGCCTCTGTCTCTCCCTCTGCCTCTGTCTCTGTCTCTGCCTCTGTCTCTCCCTCTGTCTCTCCCTCTGCCTCTGTCTCTGTCTCTGCCTCTGTCTCTCCCTCTGTCTCTCCCTCTGCCTCTGTCTCTGTCTCTGCCTCTGTCTCTCCCTCTGTCTCTGTCTCTGCCTCTCCCCCTGTCTCTGCCTCTGTCTCTCCCTCTGTCTCTGCCTGTCTCTGCCTGTCCCTCTGTCTCTGCCTCTGTCTCTGCCTCTGTCTCTCCCTCTGTCTCTGCCTCTGCCTCTGTCTCTCCCTCTGTCTCTGTCTCTGCCTCTGTCTCTCCCTCTGCCTCTGCCTCTCCCTCTGTCTCTGCCTGTCTCTGCCTCTCCCTCTGTCTCTGCCTCTGTCTCTCCCTCTGTCTCTCCCTCTGCCTCTGTCTCTCCCTCTGTCTCTGCCTCTGTCTCTGCCTCTGTCTCTCCCTCTGCCTCTGTCTCTGTCTCTGCCTCTGTCTCTCCCTCTGTCTCTCCCTCTGCCTCTGTCTCTGTCTCTGCCTCTGTCTCTCCCTCTGTCTCTGTCTCTGCCTCTGTCTATGTCTCTGTCTCTGCCTTGTCTCTGTCTCTGTTTCTCCCTTTCCTTTTTTTTAAATTTTTATATTTATTTATTTTCCCTTTGTTGCCCTTGTTGTTTTATTGTTGCAGTTATTATTATTGTTGTTATTGATGTTGTTGTTGTTGGATAGGACAGAGAGAAATGGAGAGAGGAGGGGAAGACAGAGGGGGGGAGAGAAAGACAGACCTGCTTCACCACCTGTGAAGCGACTCCCCTGCAGGAGGGGGCTCGAACCGGGATCCTTGCACCAGTCCTTGGGCTTTACCTGCTGCACCCCGGGCTCCCTGCTTGCTTATTCTGCTTCCTGACTGCCTCCCTCTGCAGACGGAGCCAGGAGCTGCCTGTCCGGAGGCATCAGTGTCCTCTCAGCAGAAGCTGGATGGCGGTTGGCAGGCTGTGGGGTCCCAGCAGCGTCACGACATGGCAGCGTGCCGTGCCCTCCCCCAGCCCTGCCTTTCCTGCTCTGGGGCCATTCCTGCTCACACAGAGGCAGAGAGACAGACAACAGACAGCACAGCCCCAGAGCTGCCCCCGCTCCCATAGCCTTGACCCCTGGGCCGCCCTGTCCTCACTGACCCGGCCTTGTACCTGTGTCACCGGGACTGAACCCTCTCCGAAGACACATCTGTGCCGTCTTCAGGGCGCCCGGGGGGAGTAAGGCCGCACGCAGCAAGGGATCCGGGGAGTCTGTGGGAATACGCGGAATAAGGAGCAGGCCCCGGGCTTCAGGCCCGCCTAGGGGTGGGTGGGGTGTGGACGCAGACCTTGCCGGTGGGAGCCCTGACGAAAGCCCTGGTAACCTTGGCCTGACCGTCAGCAGGAAAGGAGAGCCCGTGTTGCCAGCCTCTCCCGCCTGGGTTTTAGTTGTGTGCAGTGGCCTTGGAGCATTTAATGTCTCAGATTCGTAAACTGAATTCTGACACTGGGCTGAAATTGCTTAAGATTTTTCTAAAAATAACTCTTTTCTTTTTTTAATACTCAGTTACTTACAAGTTCAGACCCGATAGAAATATCTGGTCCTGTCAGTGTCCAAGATATTGTTTTTCTAAAAAAATATTTACTTATTCCCTTTTGTTGCCTTTGTTGTTGTTTTTGATGTCGTCGTTGTTGGATAGGACAGAGAGAAATGGAGAGACGAGGGGATGACAGAGAGGGAGAGAGAAAGACAGACACCTGCAGACCTGCTTCACCGCCTGTGATGAGATTCCCTGCAGGTGGGGAGCCGGGGGCTCGAACCGGGATTCTGACGCCCGGTCCTTGTGCTTTGCTCCACATGCGCTTAACCTGATGCGCTACCTCCCGGCTCCCTTTTAAATTTTTTTTTTTTGCCTCCCGGGTTATTGCTGGGGCTCGGTGCCTGCACCATGAATCCACTGCTCCTGGAGGCCATTTTCCCCCCTTTTGTTGCCCTTGTTGTTGTAGCCTTGTTGTGGTTATTATTGTTGTTATTGATGTCGTTGTTGTTGGATAGGACAGAGAGAAATGGAGAGAGGAGGGGAAGACAGAGAGGGGAAGGGAAAGACAGACATCTGCAGACCTGCTTCACCACCTGTGAAGTGACTCCCCTGCAGGTAGGGAGCTGGGGGCTCGAACTGGGACCCTTAATCCGGTCCTTGTGCTTTGTGCCACCTGCGCTTAACTCGCTGCACTACCGCCCGACCCCCCCCCCCCAAGATATTGTTAATAGTTGACATCATCACATGACACAGCATGGTGAGGTCAAGTGTAGCATGGCTAATCCTAGCCATGGGATCATCAAGGAAAAACAAGGTCAAACAGCAGAGGAGGGGCTGGCAGCTGTGGTCTAGATACTCAATGGAATACTCCTCAGCTGTGAAGAAGGATGGAGTCAACTTCTTCCCCTCCTCTTGGATGGAGCCTGAAGGAATCCTGGGAAGTGAGACCAGCCCGAGAGAGGAGGATGAAGACGGGATGGTCTCACTCAGGGACAGAAGTGGAGACATGAGAACAGAAGGGGAAACTCCAAGCAGGACGTGGACTGGGTTTGGTGTCTTGCCCCAAAGTCAAGGACTCTGGGGGTGGGGGGCTTTCAGGTCCTGGTGCTGATGGTGGAGGAGGAGGCCCTGGGGGGGGAGAGGGTTTGGCAGGAAACTGAGAAACGTCACACACGGACCAGCAGCTGTGTTTTACTGTCCAGCGGAAACCATTAACCCCCCAATAAAAATGCATAGAAACTATTAGCACAGTGAAACCTCTGGAGGGGGGAGTAAAGCCCCCAGGGAAGGTGGGCACTGAACGGGACCCGGCTGCCCAGAGCTGAGAGCCCTGCCCGCTGCTGGGCACGGGGCACTGGGCATGGAGCACTGGGCACGGAGCACTGGGCACGGAGCACTGGGCATGGAGCACTGGGCACGGGGCACTGGGCATGGAGCACTGGGCACTGAGCACTGGGCACAGGGCACTGGGCATGGAGCACTGGGCACGGAGCACAGGGCACGGAGCACTGGGCATGGAACACTGGGCATGGAGCACTGGGCCTGGAGCACTGGGCACAGGGCACTGGGCATGGAGCACTGGGCACGGAGCACAGGGCACGGAGCACTGGGCATGGAACACTGGGCATGGAGCACTGGGCCTGGAGCACTGGGCACTGGGCACAGAGCACTGGGCATGGAGCACTGGGCATGGAGCACTGGGCACTGGGCATGGAGCACTGGGCACGGAGCACTGGGCACAGGGCACTGGGCACGGGCACTGGGCATGGAGCACTGGGCACGGGGCACTGGGCACGAAGAACTGGGCATGGAGAACTGGGCACTGGGCATGTAGCACTGGCACAGGGCACTGGGCATGGAGCACTGGGCACGGGGCACTGGGCATGGAGCACTGGGCACGGCCTTTCAGATGCAGCCGGGTTTGTGGGAGATGGGGACGGGGTGTCCCCAGCCCCCCAGGGTCAGGGCAGAGTCTGGTCAGGGGCCTGGGGAGCCTAGTGTGAGCGCAGCAGGCCGCAGGTTTGCGCCCCGTCTCGGGCCGGGGGTCGCTGGCCGAGCTCTGACACTCTGATGCCGGCCACTGCTGCTCTCTTGCCGTCCTGGGCTATGCCGCGACCCCACCGGCTGCTCTCTGCTGCCCAGCTGGCACCCCGTCCTCGGGGCCGGGCCTCCCTGGCACCACCAGCTGTGTCCGAGTCCCCCGCTGCCCTGGGCCCCCCTCCCGCCTCCGGTCTTCTCTGACACAGATGTATGGGCGTGAAGAGGCCACACAGTGCGCGCCCTGGTGAAAGGCCCTCTGTGTGCGGCCGGCCGGGTGTGTGTGGGGACTCTCTGGAGGGGTCCTCCCCTGGGGCTGCGGGGCCCTGCCCTTTGGTGGCTGGGAAGAGGTTTCTGTGTGAGACTCCAGTCAGAGATGCTGCAGGCAGGGCTCTCGGCCCTGCCTCTCTCCCCTCCTCCCTTCCTTTCCATCTATCTATCCATCCCTCCTTCCTTTTCTCCTCCTCCTCTTCCTCCTTCTCCTTCTTCTTTAATACTTTATTGGGGGGGAGTCCAGAGCCCTTGCTCAGGTCTGGCTGAAGGTGATACTGGGGACTGAACCTGGGACCTCAGAGGCTCAGGCAGGGAGAGTCTTGAAGAAGCAGTATGCTGTCTCTCCAACTTCCATTTATTTATTTGTCTTGATTAAAGTGAGATAGACATATGGAGTCCAGAGCCCTTGCTCAGCTCTGACTGATGGTGGGGCTTGAACCTGGGACCCCAGAGGCTCAGGCAGGAGAGGCTTTTTGCAGAACCATTGTGCTGCCTCTCTTGCCCTAAAATAAATAACTTAAAGAAGACAATTCCAGAAGCCACGCCTGTGAGTGAAGCCCTTGGAGGGGAGGTGGAAGCTCCCACCCCGGGGTGATCACGCCTAGTGAGGTCAGGAAGTGAGGGGCAGTTGAGGGGTTAAGCTCACGTGTGCAGAATACAGAGAACTGAAACACATGAACTCGAGGGGAAAATAAATATATATATATGGTCAACCCGTAACTAGACCATGGGAGGGGAACGGCCGGGGCAGAGGACGCGGAGCTCTGGTGGAGGGGGGGGGGAGTGTGACAGCCCCGCAGACCCCTGGGAACAGGACAGAGAACAGAGGAGCCTCCCTGCCTGAAGACAAGCAGGAACTCTGTGCCTCCAGCCCCCACAGCAGGTACAAAACGACTCCTTAGAAACTGCGGGTGGGGGCCGGGGGGGGGGGTGGTGGTGCCTCTGGCTGAGTGCTCACACGGCAGGCACAAGGGCCAGGGTTCAACCCCCCGGTCCCCACCTACAGGGGGAAAGCTTCACGTGGTAAAGCAGGGTTGCAGGTGTCTGTCCCCTCTTTCTCTCTCTTAAAAAAACAAAAACAAAAACGAATCATATATGTTGGATAGAGACAGGCAGACATCAAGAAGGAAGGGGAGACAGAGAGGATGAAAATCAGAAGTCGCAGCATTTTCCCCCCAGAGGCGTCAGCAGGGACCCGGAGGCTGGCATGGCGTCTGGCCGTGAGACTGAGGCTGCCCCCGCCCAGGCAAACGGGCCTCTGCACCCTCTGCCCTGTGTCCTCCTCGGAGTGACCCCAACGGGGCCTGTGGGGGGGGGGACGGCCATGCAGAGTCTCCTGCCCCATCCACAGGGAGGCCGGGTTTCTGCTCTGAGGCATCAAGGATCCTGAGTGCGCCTGAGGGTCAAGGGATCAGGAGTCTGTTTCTTTTTCTTAATTGATATCATTGTTTTCAATTTTTAAAAATATTTATTTATTTATTTATTTTCCCTTTTGTTGCCCTTGTTGTTTTTTTATTGTTGTTGTTGTTATTATTGCTGTTACTGTTGTCGTCGTTGTTGGATAGGACAGAGAGACATGGAGAGAGGAGGGGAAGACAGAGAGGGGGAGAGAAAGACAGACACCTGCAGACCTGCTTCACCGTCCGTGAAGCGACTCCCCTGCAGGTGGGGAGCCGGGGCTCGAACCGGGATCCTTACGTCGGTCCTTGCGCTTTGTGCCACGTGCACCTAACCCGCTGCGCTACAGCCTGGCAGGAGTCTTTGTTTCTTCGGGATGGCTGACTGCAGAGTGCCGTGGCATAGAATCATAAAGGTTTTGCAGGAGGACAGAAGCGCAGCAGCTAGAGTCCGCCAGCGACACCCCTGGGCCTGGGACGTTTGCCTGTGCCCAAAACCAGCAGCGTGGAGACTCTCAGAGGGGACCTGCCCTGTGTCCCTGCAATTCCTCTCCTGGGGACAGACCCTAAGGAACCCAACACACCCATCCAGAGACATCTGTGTGCACCTGTGTTCACAGCAGCACGATGTGTAACAGCCAAAACCTGGAAGCAGCCCAGGTGTCAAACAACAGCTGAGTGGCTGGGGCAGCTGTGGTCTAGAGACACAATGGAATACTACTCAGCTGTGAAGAAGGATGGAGTCACCTTCTTCCTCTCTTCTTGGATGGAGCCTGGGAAGTGAGATCAGCCAGAGAGAGGAGGATGAAGATGGGATGTTCTCACTCAGGGACAGAAGTGGAGACATGAGAACAGAAGGGGAAACCCCAAGCAGAACGTGAACTTTTTTTTTTTTACTAGAGTACTGCTCAGCTCAGGTTTATGGTGGTGCGGGGAATTGAACCTGGGACTTCATAGTCTCAGGCATGAGAATCTCTTTGCATAGCTGCTGGGAAATTGTGCAGACGCAGTCACATCTGCCATGTTGTCCCCTCGGGCTATTGCTCATTCCTGCGAGAGTTGGGACATTCTCGCAGAGCCTGTTCCGCCATGTTGTGCCCTCAGGGCGTTGTCTATTTCCCCGTCATAGTTGAAGTGCTGTGGTTACTCCTCCCCCTTCCCATTCTCCCGAGAGCTACTCCCATAAAAGCCCTTCTTCTTCCGCCCCTCTCTCTCTTGCCGGCGCTTCACTTCGGTGGGAAGTGAAGGGACGCAGGGAAGGTTACTGCGTGAGGCGCCATTTTCGCTACCTCCACGCGGCCCAAGCTGCTTCTCTCTCACCCGACTCTGAGGCGCCAGCGCAAATAAAGATCTGTGTTTCCTCTTCACTCCGGACCCCCTCTCTCTCTTCACTAAAAAAAAAAAGAAAGAAAAGAAATGGAAATTGAACTCAGGGGCTGGGTGGTGGCGCACCCGGTTGAGCGCACGTGTCACAGTGCGCAAAGACCCGGGTTCAAGGCCCCGGTCCCCTCCTGCAGGGGAAAGCTTTGTGAGTGGCGAAGCAGGGCTACAGGCGTCTCTCAGTCTCTCTCCCTCCACCACCCCTTCCCTCTCAATTTCTGGCTGTCTCTACCCCACAGAAAAAATTTAAAAAAGATTAAAAGAAAAAACCAAAAACCAGTCAGCGGGTGAGGAGAGGAGGCTGTGGTCTCAGCCGTAAACGCCCCTCCTGCGGGGCCCCAGCTCGGCCTCCCCAGAGCATCTCATACAAGGCCGCTGCTCACCTCAAGCTCCTGGCTGGCAGGGCCCGGCGGCCTCAGGGGAGCAGGGTGGGCGGGTGGGCGGCGGGCTCCCAACTGCCAGGACTCCCTCCCTGCAGGCGCCTGTCTGAGGGCTCTGAGCCAGCGCCAGCTGGGCAGGGGGGTGAGGACTCCAGGCCACTGGGCAGCCTCCTCTCCCTCTCCTTCTGCCTCTGCCTCCCCCTCCCCCTCTCCCTCTCCCCTCTGCCTCTCCCTCTCCCTCTCCCCCTCCCCCCCCTCTCTCTCTCCCTCTCCCCCTCCCCCTCTCCTCTCTCCTCTCTCCTCTCCCTCTCTCCCTCTCCCTCTCCCCCTCCCCCTCTCCTCTCTCCTCTCCCTCTCCCTCTCCCTCTCCCCCTCCCCTCCCCCTCCCCCTCTCCCTCTCCCTCCCTCTCTCCCTCTCCCTCTCCCCCTCTCCCTCTCCCCCTCCCCCTCTCCCTCTCCCCCTCCCCCTCTCCTCTCTCCTCTCCCTCTCTCCCTCTCCCCCTCCCCCTCTCCCTCTCCCTCCCTCTCTCCCTCTCCCTCTCCCCCTCCCCCTCTCCTCTCTCCCCCCTCCCCCTCCCCTCTCCCTCTCCCCCTCTCCTCTCTCCTCTCTCCCTCTCCCTCTCCCTCTGCCTCTCCCCCTCCCCCTCTCCCCCTCTCCCCCTCCCCCTCTCCCCTCCCCTCCCCCTTTCCCCCTCCCCCTCCCCCCTCCCCATCCCTCTCTCTCTCTTCCTACCCCTCTCCCTCTCTCTCTCTTTCCCTTCTCTCTTCCTCCCCCCTCCCTCTCCCTTCCTCACCCTCTCCCTTCCTTGTCTTCTTCCCTTCCTCTCCCTCTCTCCCCCTTCCTCTTTCACCCTCCCTTTCTCTTCCTTTCCCGCTCTCCCTTCCTTTCTCTTCCTCTCTCTCTCCCTCTCTCTCCCTTCCTCTCTCTCTCTCTCCCTTCCTCTCCCTCTCTTCCTTCCTCTCTCCCTCCTCTCTTCCCTCTCTCCCTTTCTCTCTCTCCCTTCCTCTGCCTTTATCTTTCTCTCTCTCCCTCCCTCCCTCTCCCTCCCTCTCCCTCTTCTTGCTAAGGCCTCACCCCCTTGGTCTGACCCTTGGCCTAGACCCCCACCCCACCCCACCAGCAAATTAGCAGAAAGACCCGGCCGGCCGGGAGCCGGGAGCTGTCCCTGTGACCCAGGAGTCAGCCGCCCAGTGCTGTGCCCACCCCCACCCCCTGAGCCGTGCTCCTTCTCATGACACGGGGCCTGGAGGGAAGCCCTGGGTCTTCACACACCTCTGCTAGAACCCGGGGCCGGGCCTGCTCTTCCTCCCTACCTGAGGGCCGTGTGCCCCTCGCCCACCCTCTGCCAGGACACCGAAGCTGCCTCCAGCTCTGTGGTCAGTCTGTCCTGTCCAGTGAGGGGCCAGGTGTGGGGCCAGGTGAGGGGCCAGGTGAGGGGTCAGGTGTGGGGCCAGGTGAGGGGCCAGGTGAGGGGCCAGGTGTGGGGCCAGGTGTGGGGCCAGGTGTGGGGCCAGGTGAGGGGCCAGGTGTGGGGCCAGGTGAGGGGCCAGGTGAGGGGGCAGGTGAGGGGCCAGGTGTGGGGCCAGGTGAGGGGCCAGGTGAGGGGCCAGGTGTGGGGCCAGGTGTGGGGCCAGGTGTGGGGCCAGGTGTGGGGCCAGGTGTGGGGCCAGGTGAGGGGCCAGGTGAGGGGCCAGGTGAGGGGCCAGGTGTGGGGTCAGGTGTGGGGCCAGCTGAGGGGCCAGCTGAGGGGCCAGGTGAGGGGCCAGCTGAGGGGCCAGCTGAGGGGCCACGTGAAGGACCAGGTGTGGGGTCAGGTGAGGGGCCTGGTGAGGGGTCAGGTGTGGGGTCAGGTGTGGGGCCAGGTGAGGGGCCAGGTGTGGTGCCAGGTGGGGGCCAGGTGTGGTGCCAGGTGAGGGGCCAGGTGAGGGGCCAGGTGTGGGGCCAGGTGTGGGTCCAGGTGAGGGGCCAGGTGAGGGGCCACGTGAGGGGCCAGGTGTGGGGCCAGGTGAGGGGCCAGGTGAGGGGTCAGGTGTGTGGCCTTTGCTTCTTGTCTGTGGATGGCAGCAGCTGACCACCAGTTTTTGTCTGTTTAGTGGAGGGGGCTTCATGGTTCACAGTAAATACAGCTGTGGGTCCCTGTGTGACGTTTCTCAGTTTTCTCCAAACCCTCTCCCCCCCACCCCCAGGGCCTCCTCCACCATCAGCACCAGGACCTGAAAGCCCCCCACCCCCAGAGACCTTGACTTTGGGGCAAGACAGCAAACCCAGTCCACGTCCTGCTTGGAGTTTCCCCTTCTGTTCTCATGTCTCCACTTCTGCCCCTGAGTGAGACCAGCCCATCTCCATCCTCCTCTCTCTGGCTGATCTCACTTCCCAGGATTCCTTCAGGCTCCGTCCAGGAGGAGGGGAAGAGGGTGACTCCATCCTTCTTCACAGCTGAGTAGTATTCCACTGTGTATCTAGACCACAGCTGTCTCAGCCCCTCAGCTGTTGCTGGACACCTGGGCTGCTCCAGGTTTGGCTGTTACACGCTGTGCAGCTGTGAACACAGGTGTAACAGATCTTGGGTGTGTGTGTTTGGTCCCTCCCTCCCTCCACCAGCTGCTCAGCTCTGGCTGATGATCTTGTTGGGGATTGAACCTGGGACCTCAGAGCTTCAGGCATGAAAAGCTTCTGCAGAACCACTGTGCTGTCTCCCTGCCTGGGTCTGTCCTTCTCATTTATTTCTAGTTTATTAAAAACATATTCATGGGGACCAGGTGGTGGCACACCTGGCTGACCACACACACCACAGTTCATAAGGACCAGAGTTCAAGTCCCCACTCCCCACCTGCATGGGAGAAGCTTCACAAAGCTGGGCTGAAGGTTTCTCTCTCTCTTCCCCATTCCTCTCAAATTCCTCTCAAATTCTCTCTCTCTCTCTCTCTCTCTCTCTCTCTCTCTCTCTCTCTATATATATATATATATATATATATATATATATATATATTAGGGAAAGAGAGGGAGAAAGATAGAGGGAGAGAAAGGGAGGAGAGGGAGAGGGAGAGGGAGAGGGAGGGAGAGAGAGAGAGAGAGAGAACTGCTGTCCTATGCTTGGCATCAGGGATCAAACACAGACTAGACATGCCAGTCCTATGCCCTGACAGCTGAGCAGTGTCCCCTGACTATAACCCAATTCTCTTCTTTAATAGCAATAAAAAATATCTGGGGTTGGGGAGACAGCATGACGGTCCTGCAAAAAGTCCCTCATGCCAGAGGCGCCAAAGTCCCAGGTCCAGTCACAGCACCACTATGCGGCAGAGCTGAACAGTACTCAGGTAAAATAGCCACAATAATAAGCTATCATTCATAGTTTAATGTATCTGGACCAGGAGATGGCTGCATGCTTAAAACCTCGGCATGTGAAGCTCCGGGTTCGAGCCCAACGCCCCACGTAAGCTCCATGGGTGGGAGGCTGTGGTGTGTCTCCTCTCCGCCTGCCACTCTGAGAACACAAGAATACAGAATAAAAATCTAGGGGCCGGGTGGTGGCGCACCTGGTTAAGCACACATGTCACAGTGCGTGAGGGCCCAGGTTCAAGCCCCCAGCCCCCACTGTGGTGGGGGGTTCACAAGCCGTGAAGCAGAGCTTCAGGTGTCTGTCTGTCTGTCTGTCTGTCTCTCTCTCTGCCTCCTCCCTCCCTATTTCCCTCTGTCCTAAAATATTCAACAAACAAAGTCAAAAATCTTTTTTTACAGGCCTGAACCTGCCTGTGCTCAGGCTGTTTGGAGCACACAGGCTCAGAGCTCCTTTGCTGGAGTTTGTGCTGCTGCTGCAGGAAGGGGAATGTGGGTGGGGTGGGGGGTGCTGAATGGCCTTGCACCCTCAGGCCGAGCGAGAGCAGTGACTGTTCTGCCAGTGCATTCCCCTTCCTTTGAAACTCTGAGAACCTCACCTTATTTTCATTCTTGGGAGAATAGCTTTGGCATAGAAGGCTGTGTTCTGTGGGTGATGTGGAGCTGGGTGCTGCTGGGTGCTTCTGGGTGGAGCTGGGTGCTGCTGGTTGAAACTGGGTGCTGCTGGGTGATGCTGGGTGCTGCTGGCTGAAGCTGGGTTCTGCTAGGTGCTGCTGGGTGCTGCTGGCTGAAGCTGGGTGCTGCTGGGTGCTGCTGGCTGAAGCTGGGTGCTGCTGGTTGAAGCTGGGTGCTGCTGGTTGATGCTGGGTGCTGCTGGGTGCTGCTGGCTGAAGCTGGGTGCTGCTGGGTGCTGCTGGCTGAAGCTGGGTGCTGCTGGCTGAAGCTGGGTGCTGCTGGCTGAAGCTGGGTGCTGCTGGTTGAAGCTGGGTGCTGCTGGTTGATGCTGGGTGCTGCTGGGTGCTGCTGGCTGAAGCTGGGTGCTGCTGGTTGAAGCTGGGTGCTGCTGGCTGAAGCTGGGTGCTGCTGGCTGAAGCTGGGTGCTGCTGGTTGAAGCTGGGTGCTGCTGGTTGATGCTGGGTGCTGCTGGCTGAAGCTGGGTGCTGCTGGGTGCTGCTGGCTGAAGCTGGGTATTGCTGGGTGCTGCTGGCTGAAGCTGGGTGCTGCTGGGTGCTGCTGGCTGAAGCTGGGTGCTGCTGGCTGAAGCTGGGTGCTGCTGGTTGAAGCTGGGTGCTGCTGGTTGATGCTGGGTGCTGCTGGGTGCTGCTGGCTGAAGCTGGGTGCTGCTGGGTGCTGCTGGCTGAAGCTGGGTGCTGCTGGGTGCTGCTGGCTGAAGCTGGGTGCTGCTGTGCCCAGCTCCCACACGCCAGCCGCCATCCTCTAAATGTGTTTTCTTCTTTTTCCTGCTCCTGCTCCCCCGACTTAAATTTCAAAGCTGCTTATTCAGGGATGGATGTGAAACCCAGTCCTCAGACACAGGTGGCTGTGAGCTCTCCTCCCGCCTTTGTTTTCAGATGTGTGTTGTTGATTTTATGTTAGTGAGAGAAAGAGGGAGAGAGAGGAAGAGAGAGAGGGAGAGAGAGAGAGAGTGAGGAAGAGAGAGAGAGAATGAGGAAGAGAGAGAGAGCAAGAGAGAGAGAGAGGAAAGAGAGAGAGGAAAGAGAGAGAGGAAGAGAGAGAGAGAGAGAGGAAGAGAGAGAGAGAGAGGAAGAGAGAGAGAGAGGAAGAGAGAGAGAGAGGGAGAGAGAGAGAGAGCGAGGAAGAGAGAGAGGGGGAGAGAGAGAGAGAGAGAGCCCGAGCCCGAGCCCGAGCCCTGCCCAGCTTGGCTGCAGGTGCTGCTAGAGCTTGAACCTGGTCTGTTTGCAGCCCCTGTGCGCTCTCCCCACCCAGCCCCTTCCTCCATGTGGGCCCCCAGCCTCGGAGCCCCAGCCCTGTCCCTGGGACCCCACCTTGGGCTGGAGGGCGGCGTGGAGACGTCTGCGGAGGTTCCCCGGAGCTGGGGTCCCCAGCGTGCGAGAGGCGGGTGGCAATCTGAACAGAAAGCCGCCTCCTGGAAGGGTGGAAGGGGCTTTAGATCCTGGGGGGTCTGGTCTCTGCACGGGAGGGCCGGGCGGGGAGGGGACAGACGGGGCTGGAGGGCCAGCCCAGAGACTCCACCTCCCTACAGACTGTTGTGCAAGCCAGGCCCTCTCCCCCAGGTGCTGCCTCTCTCTCTCCATCCTCACGCCAGGGAGACATGTCTGGGAGACTTTCAAGTTTCCTTCCTTCCTTTTTTCTTTCTTTCTTTCTTTCTTTCTTTCTTTCTTTCTTTCTTTCTTTCTTTCTTTCTTATACACATACATATTCACTCTAAATAAAAAAAAAAGAAAAACAGACTTGAATGAAACTTTATTTAATTTTATTTATTTATTGAGAGAGATGTAGGGAAAGCCACAGAGAGAAACACCAGAGCACTGCTCAGCTCTATTTTTTTTGTTTAAAAAAAATTTTTTTTTTTTACTATTTATTTATTCCCTTTTGTTGCCCTTGTTGTTTTATTGTTGTGGTTATTATTGTTATTGTTGTTGCTGTTGTTGGATAGGACAGAGAGACATGGAG